>NW_025544709.1:496521-646468 GCF_011800055.1 Colletotrichum gloeosporioides | reverse complement strand
TTATTATTTTTATTAATAGCTATATATATATATTAATTTTACCTATATAGTAGCTAAAATATATTATTAATACCTATAGTAATAATTTATAATAATAATATATCACTATAGTTAGAGATTTTAACTATAGTTAGAGACTTCTATTATATTAAACTAAAAAGTATTAAAATAGATTATCTTATTTATAGATCTAAAATTATAGTAATTCTATAACTTTTATATATATATAGTAGTAGTATTAAATCTATAGCTATAAGTAGACTTTTCTATAGTTAAATATATTATATAAGAAAATCATATATATAGTTAAACTTCATATTACTCTTACTATATTACTCTTCTTCTTTATCCTCCTCTAAGTAATATATCTCTATTAATAATATATTACTTAAGATTTTAATCTAATTATCTTCACTACCTTACTTAACTTTATTTTATTTAATCTATAACTATATAGGTAGTATCTATAATACTAATAGTAGTAATAATAAAATAAAACTAAAAAGTTCTAAAACGCTTATAAAGTTAGCTATATTTAATAATAAATAGCTCTATATATACTTACTATATTAATTAACTTTAACTAGTATACTATAGATCTCTTACTTAATAAATTAATATAGTACTAAGGTATTAATATATTAAGATAACCTTAACTTACTTAAAACTAATATTATAGAGTTTTTAACTAGCGCTATTATTATCCCTCCTAATAATCTAATATATATTCTCATATAAATATCTCCCTCTAACTCTTAATAATTTAAATAAAGTTTAGAATAAGATATTATATTAGAGATAATGTTAAACTACCCTCTATAGTAAGCGCTATTATCTATAAAAGATTTAATTAAGTTCTTAATATCTTTAGTAAGATCTTAAGTAAAACCTTATTTAGTAAACTAAATATCTAATAACTTATAAACTACCTATAAGCTACTATCTACTAATTATAGTTTCTAAAGCTTCTTTTTAAACTCTTTATTAATATTATATTACTTATTATAAATAAATATAAACTACTTAATAAAGCTAGCTACTTAATCTAAAGCTTTTTAGGGTAAATCTAATACTACTAGTGAGAATGAATAAATCAGGAGTATAATACTTAGTTAATAAGTACTTAGAAGGTTTAATAGTAGAAAAGTTAGTAATAAATACTATAAGATATTTATATATAGCTAATATACTGCTAGTACTAGCGCTAGTAGTAGTAGCTATATATATAGGTTAAAATATTAAAAATAATAATTTAATACCCTTATATTATTATATATATTAATAATAGCGTTACTATTAGTATTAGTTAGGCTAGATCTTAACTTTAATAATAGAAGTATAGTATTTTTAGCCTTCTCCTCTATTATTACTATTATCTCCTAATTATTATTAACCTTAATAATATTCTTACTTCTCTTACTTTAATATTTCTAATCCTCTATAAACTAGTTATAAAGAATCTTACTAAGTAGTTCTCTAAATAGTTCTATATTATTAATACTAGCCTATCTAGTTATAAAAGCTTTTACTTACTTCTCTATATAGTGAGATTTAATCTTATAGTACTTCTAGTTTAATATATAATACTAGTTAAACTTCTTATTACTTAAACTATTTTTATATTTTTAGTACTCTAAGTAGATATATATATAGAAAAGTTATCTATATATACCCTCCTTTTAATACTTAATATTTATAGGATTATTAAGTTTATAATTAATTACCTCTTATATATTAGCTAAAACGCCTACTTAGCTACCTTTTTGAGGTGTTTATATATTAGTTATTATACTACTAAAGTTTAGTATAGTATTATATTACTATTTAATAGTAAGGTAAACTTCACCCCTCTTTTTAGTTTATTTAAAAAAGGAAATAATATTAATTTATAGAATACTTAACTAAATAACCCCTCTAATAGATAAATAGATTTAAGTAAAGATTAGTATTAGTTTAGATATATTAATAAGCTTCCTCTAAGTAATAATAATAGTAATATTAGCCCTCTTTAGAATATATAAATAAGTTACTTCTATTTTAAGTTAAATACTACTATCTACCTCTTAATCTCTACTATTTATATCTAATATATTAGTAATACTAAATCTATTATATATAATACTCTTAATAGTAAGATTAAGAATAAGTAAACTATTACTTTTAAATACTAAGCTATAAGTAACTTAGATTTATAGTAGAGTTAATACCTTATTACTTATATTATTCTCCTCTTTAAATATATTAAGAAATAATATAAATATATTATTAGTACTTTAATAAGAGGCTATAGGTATACTATCTATAAATTAAGTAATTTAATAAGAGGTTAGGTTAACTAAAGTTAAATCTAGTTAAAATAATAGTATTAATAAAAGTAGAGTACTTTAGAGTTAGATCTTATATAGTAGATCCTTTTTTTACTTCCTCTATATTATTATTACCTTTTAGTAAGAAGATACTTTTAGGGCTCCTTATAATAATAGAGAGATTATAAATATATACCTTCTTTATAATATAAATTTAAAAGCTATTAAATTATTAATCTTAGGTCTAACCTTAGTAATAATAACCTTAGTAATAGCCTCCTTAGTAACTTCCTTAGTAGTAGTAGCTTAATAAGCCCTCTTAGTAAGTATAATAATCCTAATTAATAGTAAAATAGAGTATTAAAGAGGATCTCTAATAATATCCTATACTAGTTATTATATATATTATTATTTCTATATACTATTAGTAATAAGTAATAGATAATACCTAGATAGGTTATTATCTATTTACTAAGTTATATAATAATATTTAGGAGGTATTATAATACCTTTAGATGATAAGATTTAATAAGAATAGATTAATTAAAACTATTATAATAAGTTAATTACTATACTATAAGTATCTACGTAGTATTAAGCAAATTTTTATATATATATAGGGATTATACGTACGTAATTTCAGCAAAAAGGAGGGGCGGACGCTATTAACGTAACGGAGTATATAAAATCCGGGCGCATTCTTTCCTGTCCCTCACTAACACGATTTACTTAGTTGCGCCCATAATATTTTAGTCATACTTGCACCGCCCGCAGCTGATTCGGACTGTCTCTTTTTCTTTTTCGCTGTGACACCTGCGGCCGGTCAACAGAGCGACCAAAGAGTGCCTGACGTCATTGTCCCCCCTGACGAACCAGGTCATAGGTCTCCCTTACTCTTGCCTGCAACCGCCGTTCGTATCTACTCACACTACACTGGCGAGACTTGTGGTGCAACCTTTATCACAGGGTAACGCCATGAGAGGACACCTGGTTCACGCCCCATTCGGCCCCTACGAATCTCGGGATCGCGAGGCAGCGTGCATTCTCACAGCTTGGGCGTGTCATGAAGCAAGCTTCATCATCCTCAAAAGTGCAGTTGCCAAAGATTCTATTCCGTGAACTGCTAGTCCGCCGATCTACTACACCACGACCAGTTTACGTCTATCCCAACCTCTCATTCTAAAGCGGTTGACTTCCAACCACCCACCGCCCCTGTAACCGCTGCTTCACCCGGCGAAGCTCTACGAAAAGTTTCCATTCGATGAGTTGGTAGAATTCCGCCGTCTCGGCGCTACGGTGTACTACCACCTTGTGTCCGCTCTCAATCAGTGATCTCGCTCTCCGGCCTCGCATGCCTGTGCTGCTCCTTCGATATCCGTCTAAGCATGCTTTCGGGAGGTTTGCAAGGCTGAACCCGAAGTTACGGCTCAGTTCCCCTGCTCATACACGACGAAAGATTTACCCACTTCGCGGGCACTATCCGGGACAGATGTGTGGGTAATTTGACCTACGCCATCGACCCATTTGAGAAAGAGTATGGAACCGTACTGGTTCGCACTGCTGTCGCAGACCCTCGCTCCAATTTGGAGACGCGACTTGGCTGCTTGTATTGGTGGGTTATGGTGAAGTGTGCAGGGCAGCAAGGCGCAAGCACTTATTGCTGTAATGATTGAAGCAGCAGTGGATACTTGTGCCTAGCATCTGCAGGCCTGGCCTCCTCTGGCTGAAATGCCCGTTGAATGGCAGGCTGCGCCTGGGATACTCCGAAGTGTGTACTTGGTCGTGGACATTGACTCGGCTCTCTGTCTGGGAATCTGGGGCCGAAGTTCGATAGGCAATGAAGCCCATTCTCGATCGAGGAAACACGCTCCCACGGTTTTGCCGACGGCAAACGGATTTTGGGGTGTTTGACCATGATGTTGAGCTCGGCTGCGGCGGTGCCTGATGAACGTTAGCCATGTTGGATTGGTTACAGCGACAGAGAGTCCTACCTCAGCGGACAGGACGGCCATGCGTGATATAGGGCATTAAATGACACGGACGAATCCGACACGATGCTCTTGTTACTCTGGAGCATGATCTGTCGAGACCAATGCTGGAGCCAAGCAAAGGCGAAGGCCCTAGGTTCACGCTCTTCCGTGAAGTGATGGGACAGGCGCGGAGCCAGTGTTATTCGTGCAGACTTGATGGTCATTCAACCTGACAGCGTGAAGCGTGACCAGGCTCTTCAAACTGGTGTCTGCGGGCGAGGCGATCTGCCCTCTCTCGACAGGGTATCCGCATTTGTTGGGCTTCCTTCGCTGGATCGAGCTCCGCGCTCAGCAAGGTTTCGCATCTTCTCTTGGTTCCTCCGCCTAAACGACCCATCATCCCAAAGGATCCGGGTCTCCTCGCTCTTTTCGCTGGCTTCCTTCTCTTGGCCCTCCTTGAGCAATTTTTCCCAGTCTGCCGAGTTCTGTTCGATCGGCCGCGACGGCCGCAATGACGCCTTCTGATCGAAAAGCGACCCATAGACGCGCCTTGAGGGTGCGGGTCGCGGCCGCTGCTCGCTCTCCGTAGGCCGTTTGGCGACCAAGGACTCCAGCTTCAATTGTCGAGCGTGTGCGCGGAAGTTGATGAAGTTTTCCTCGTTCAGGCCAAGAATGGTTTCGAGGTCCTCGACGGCGCGTCTGGGGTATGTGAGAACAGCTTCTTCGAGGGAAAGCTCAGGCTGCTCAGCCGGCTTTGAACCATCGTCGCTGTCTTCGTCGGCATCGCTCTCGTAGCTCTCGTAGTCATAATCGTCGTCGTCGTTGGCGTGCCAGGCGCGGAATGGGATGTCATAGAATTTGACCAGGTAAGCGAGTGCTTCCAATCGTCTAGCGGAGTTGGGCACTCGAAGACTGTAGAATGCCCTGGCGTCTTTAGGGAAGAGGCGCTTGTCGGGTAGCACAGGGCCGTCAGGATGGATTGCGGCGAGGGGTTCGATGCGAAACGTTGGGTTTCGAAGCCTGCTGTTGTGGTTGAATGCTTTACCGCGTTCGAATTCGGCGCGGAGGAGATTGATGTCGCCTTTCAGCTCGGTACGAAGAGTACCAATATCGTCCTTCAGCTCGGTGCGAACATTGTTGATATCTTCCTTCAGCTCGGTGCGAACATTGTTGATATCTTCCTTCAGCTCGGTGCGAACATTGTTGATATCGTCCTTCAGCTCCGTACGAACATTGTTGATGTCTTCCTTCAGCTCTGTGCGAACATTGTTGATATCGTCTGTCAGTGTCGCGTGTACGTGGTAAATGTCGTTCTTCAGCTCCGCGTGGACAGCATTGATATCGTCCGTCAGGCCTGTGTGGACGCGGTGGATGTCGACCTTCAGGTCGTGGGTGTTGTCGCTGAGGGCTTGTCGAATGGAGGACAGCTCGGCGTTGATTTGGCGGTCCTGAACGTTCCGGAGGTCGATGAACTCATCCCTCGTGAGTGCAGCCGAGGCAGCGTGGTTTGCAGTACCGGCTACCATAGCGGCGACGCGACAGGATGATGGATGGGAGTGTTACTGGATGTCGTCGAGATGATTGATGCGTGATGCTTGGAGCAGTCGAGTCGAGTCATTTCGGACGATCCGTTGTTCGCGGTTTGTCATTGGTGGTGGCCTGAGGCACGAGTAGCCGAGGCAGCGCTAACTCTTTTTAGGTCAGCCACACGGGCCATTCCTCCGCCTCGCGGCAAAGCCCAGCCACCGGTTAATCTCCGGCAGCCTCTCCACTTCCTCTCAGTCAAGAGTAGGCATTTCGCCTCTGCGAATTCCATTGTGGCCAGTGCGGGCGGGGCCCTGATTACGCAAATTTTAGGTGGTTCATTTGTGACGCGTCCGAGGTTCTGCCGGTCGGGCCCAGGCAATCCATCGCTTCCACCCAAGCGACCGAGGAGTGCTTCATCGCTCCATTTTAATGAGGCGCAGACGCTGTCTTCTAATGACAAAACATGACGAGGGCTTCCCGCAACAGCCAATGCAGAGGGGCGTTGGTGTTCATGTGCGTGAAGTGGCTTGATTAATCTAGCTACGAGCGCCGGGCGCGCCTGGCTACAAAGTGGTGTGGCCGATCCCTTACGTAAAGGCGGGATTCGGGCCGGAGTTCGGGCCTCGGGCCCGGGCCCGGCCGACTACCGTCTCGCATCATGTGTTCGTCGGTTGAGGTTGACGAGAAAAGCCGCCATTTTGACCACTCGGCCTTCCCGCCCGCAATTCTACAATAAGGCCATTGCGCTACATGCGGTCAACATGATGTACTCTCTGAGAACCACGTTTTTGCCTCGTCACGGAAGTGGTTACTTGCGATTTCCCGTCCGCTGGTGACGATTTGTGCGTGTTTCAAGTCTTGGGTGGGACTTGATGCTGCCAGCTCAGCGTCTTCATGCAGCGCCTCCTCCTTGGCCGACTGTCCTAAAGACTCTCTCAAGGCGGTAAAGATGGAACTTCTCGCAATTCCTTTTTTTTTTTTGTTTTTTTTTTTTTTTGGGATTAAAGCGGCTACGAAGCCTGCGCCCGTCGCAACAGCATTTTTATGAATCACGCCCTTCAAATCAACATATCACTAATTGGGAATGATAGCAAGCTTTTTGGGTTGGAAAGTATTACTAAGTCTGAGGCGCCAGTCGTCAGGATACTTGGCGCACTCTCTCAAGCCCCTTTGGCATAGCGCTTTGTCTGGACATTAAATTCTAGTTTACTAGTTTCTGTGTCTAGTCAACGTGGACTAAGTTTAGTGAGCGTATCTGCTGAGATCTCGTCTGCTGTTTGGTTTGGTTAGAACCGTGTCCTTGAACGGTCTTGCTAGAGCGCAGTGGTTCATGACTTTGCCATTTTGGTTCGTTGAACTTGGAAAGGTGAGATCCTTGGTAAATGAAGTGACCTGAACTTATTTCCAACACGAGCCACGTCAACGGCCTCACGGAAGCCCGTCGTGATATGTTTCAGCTTTGGACGGGGAAATGCAAATAACTTGGGAATGATTCCAGGCTTGACTGGCTAAAACTTTGCCAAGTTTCCTGGACTGTGAACTTTTGACCCTTCAAGCTTAGAATCCTGTTCATTACAGGTAGGAAAAAAACGAGGGGTCCGCCTGGGGTTGGGTGCGTGCCTCAGCGCCTGTGGTCAGTACAAAATTTTCAAGGCCGCGCTGAACACCTAAAATGACCCTCTGAACGGATCCCTCAGAGATTGAGGGGTTTATAGAGAAGCAAGAGCTAGACTCCTCTTGGAGGTTTCTTTTGAGTGTTAGGGGTTGAAGACTGGGAAGCCCCCTTGCGTGATCTGACCGTTGAGGTGGGTGTCGTGCAAGCAATGAATCCATATCGGCCTGGTTAACATTAGCGAGCCTGGGGGCGTCAGTAGCCTTCTTCGACGATTTCCAATGTATTGTAGCCAGAGGAGGTAGGTCAGACTTCTTTCTTATGGCGTAAACTTTGCGGTTGCGAATTTTGACGGGGACTTGGGTGACTCCGAACTGTACAGCTTTTCGCCTATTGTACATCAATTTTGCGTTCGTGATCATCGCCATATGTGTATGGTAGTCAGACGGTCTGCTATGTAAGTACTTCAACAAGTAAGCCTCGGAGCGCTCTCAATGTTGAATAACATGTGAGTTCTGCCGTGACGTTGTCTTATGAGTTGAGTGACCCCAGGATAGACAGACAATTACCACGCTCGGCGTAGTTGCGGTGTTGCTTCGGGCATTTCTGAGGTCTCCGTGCTATATATAGGTGAGATACGCCACCAGCTTAGCAACACATCGGGGCTGAAGACCGTTAGATGGGATCTTCTGCAGGCATCATTTTCCCATGTTTCTCGTGGTCTTCTGTCACGCAAAAGTCGCAAATAATAGGGACAGTAGACACTCTATCTGGCTTGACAGTCGGCAGAAAGCTTGCTCCCGTCACATACCTCAGAAGTTGTCTCATACATAATGACATCGCCTCTACTCATCATGCTAGCCTTTGTAGAACGGAAGACATATCAACACTTCCAATGACTTCAGTCTGCGCAAAACGGCAAACAGGAATTTCAGTTACAAATCGGGTAACTGTCTCAGTCAGACGGAATCCGCGGGGCCAATCGCCGTCTCTGCTAGCAGCCAAGTCCGTAACCGTAAGCAAGATTAGGGCATGGACCAAATCCTTCGCGGCACAGTTTCGTGGCGTTACACTTTCTCGTGCTTAGGTACTCGTATTGCTGATCTCACCTGTATCTACCAACGGCTCGTCATGCCGCTTTTCTGTGCCGCCTCCGACCGGGCTGTGGGTCTCGTCCGCGACCCCGGACGCGCTTGCAATTGTCCCTAGCCCTTGAGACAGCGGGAAACCGGCGATTGATGTGACCATAAGCGTACAACACTGCCACGACGTCCGCCCGGCTAAGTTACCTTACCATGGTGGTGACGACACGGGGGGCACGGAATACGAGTTTGTCGGGCGGACATCATTGACGTGAACGTCTGCAACGATGCGAGATCACCAGAATATTTCCTAGATCTCAGTATATAATTGTCGAGCGCATCACCTGTTTCGGCCATTCTATTCCAGAACACCACGCCATATCAAAGCGGTTAACCCATTGCATTAATACACCTGCAAATTCACCACATTTACATAATGAAGCTCACCATCTCCGTCCTGGCCCTTGGTGTCCTCGCCTCCGCGAACCCCATCACGCGCCAAGCCTCCTCTCAGTACGAAATCACCGACTTCTACGCCGGCTCCGGTCCCAAGTCGTCCATAACAAGCTACAACTTTGGTATCGCGATCGTTAGCTCCGACGGCGCCGTCGCGAGTGAGGCCCGGTGCTCCACCAGCAGCGGCAGCAACTGGCACAACGGCTACATTGCCCCCGTCTTCTCCGGCACGTGCGACGACGAGGCGGCCGGGTACGGCTTCTCGTTCACGAGCACGCGAACGCCCGAGCAGGGGTACTGGCTCAACATCACCGATGCCGTTGATGGCAGTCACGCTGGCAGCAAGTTCTACTCGCAGTCGCTCGTGAAGCGTGTGCAGAACAACGCCAACCCGACCGACCCGGACCCCTTCCCTAACTACGAGCTCAGGGAGGCTGGGACTTTGCAGACCCCGCAGACTGCGGCTTAAGTTTTTCCACTTTAGAACGATTTAGTGCAGGTTAGCTCAAAGTGAATAAAACCACACTAGAAAAGGTCTCTGCTTGAAATCAAACTTCTGCGGAATATCTTTAGTGGGGGGGACAGCACACTTAGGAGAATCTGTGTCAGTGATACTATTAAATTTGTTCTCATAGCATTAGTTTATTGCAACAATCTCAAATCCCTCTAAAGACCAATCCATCTAGCAGTCCTCTATCCAACTTATCTTCATTTTCTAGTATCGCGCAACGTTATTAAGGCGAATAATTAAGCGCACCTAAACAACGCAGTGGCAGGTTCCATTGACATTAATCAACATCATCAGCGCACAAAGACTCAAGGAGGAAAGTTGAGGAAGGAGCAGAACCCTCAGCTTCATCTTATTCTCTTCACTCAGCTCCAGATTAATGAATTCTTCCATCACAATAACGTAACAGTCTTCAACTTCCACCCATAACTCACACCCCAGTCTTAATTTACCTACGCCTCCAACCCCCTTTCTCAACCCACCTCAACCGACGCATTCTACACCAATTCTAAGCTGACCACACCTCGTCAAATTTCTGACATAATAAGACTCACCAGCAGATCCTCCTTCCCTTTTGAAGGGCTCTCATCTGAAGACTAGCTCGCAGCCTACATCACTTCTAAGGGTACAGCCAGCCTGCCCACATCAAAGAAGCAGCGACGATTCAGCCTTCTACTGCAAGTTCAGCTCCATATTTCGATCGTTAGGCAGCTCCAATTTCCAACCATTCTGCAAAGATATCTACTACGCCTACTAATGTCGCTCCTAATATGGCTTTATTAGGCAGGAGCCGGGTACGTTTTCAAATCTAACCTATCCGCATTCGCATTTCTAAATGCGTATATCTCCAAACCCATATAGGTCTTATTTAATAATATCTCTCTCTTCAAACATAGCAATTGCGCAGATGTAATTCTGCTGATTCCAACGGCTATAAGGTCCCTGAGAGCGAGAATCCAACCGCTTTAGCAGCTGCGTCACTCTCCCTAGCTCCAATATTCCCGCCCTGGCGATTGCTCCATCCAACTCTATCTAACTATAGCCGTGAATATCCACAACTGGAAAGCCAGCCAAGTCCACAGAGCAAATAACAAGAGCATTATCTTTTCTCAGAGTGAGATCTAGGGGTTGGTTGCTTGAATTCAAGGAGTTATTAGCCAAACTAGGTTTATGAACCCCAATAGCCTAGATATGCTGCGTAGTGTCGTATAGGAACTAGAGGAGAAGCTCAAAGTCGAGTAAAAAGATACTATGATGTGATGATATAATGTTTGATCAAACGGCCAGTAGGCCAAATGTGTCAGGTTATGCTGGTACTAAAGATGTGGCTTCGAGATTCATGTGGGAGGGGTTTATCACAATTATTAAAGCTGTCGCGTTTGAGGCTTGTTGCCGCAGCATTGGCAGTCGATCTCAGAAGGCGATATTTCTGTTGCGACTCCGATGTCATACTCAACTAACCAATTTGAGCATCTACTTATAGGAAACACTCATTCAGAAGCATTTCTCCTTGCAAACGTTCACGGATTAGAAGTGATTCAATCTATTATTTATTTAAAAGTTTACTGGTCTGAAGTTCACAGGGGTCTTGGTTTTAAATAGTGACTGAATATGGCGACCCTAGAAAACGGAATAATTCTAGTTGGAATCTTCTACGTGTAGCTAGTATTAGTGGAGCTCCTCGATCAGAGGTTTGTTTGCCTGACGGCCACCTAGTATTCTTAGCATAATCCGAAAGACAGAAGCGTTGCCACTGCGGAACCCTCATTAGTTTATATCGTTTCTAAGATCTCTGCTAAACTTTCTGTCTTGCTATAAACTTTCTACCTCTAAATCCTCAAAAGTGTTAGTATACACTAAAACTACCTTTCTACAAACTATTCACGCCTACTCTCCCTTTTCAGGTCCTTTATATACCTGCTTACGTGGAGCTAACGTCAGTTATGTCTCGCGGAGTCCTCATCCCAACATTGCATAGTATAAGGATTTCAGCTGTAATAGGCGTTATGTGATATAATAGTTGAGACAATTACAGCAGCGTCAGGTCGTCGCTCTACAGGGCGGTCCACCCGTTCTCAAAAGTCATATTTTCCTATATTTGAGAGAAGGACTAAAAGAATATTTACAGTTATTAGGAAATGAATAAACTAATATAAGCTCCTGCGTTATATCTAACTGAAAGACCTATTATTACTGCATCTCAACTCCTCAACTGTCGCTTATATAGGCTTTCGACCGGGAGACAGTACTAATGCTCGCAGAGTGCAAAGCTCCTAAAGTTCTACTACTACCAGCATTTACAGCAGATCTTCTGCAAAGCTAGTCCTCTAGCAGGCCCTAAATCTAACTCTAGCCTAGCGCCGAATATTTCGCTCCCTATTTATGTCAGCTAAACGCATATTAACCAGCTGTATTAACATTTCAACCCTTATCGCAAGCATTCCATCTCAAGTCATAAGTGATAACGCCTATTGCATTCGACCAGATATAGTTTATCTTTTGCGTTAGCTAACAGTTGCTATGTTTATAAGTTTGAGGTATGCTTCCTAGTTAAGTCCCTGCGAATAAATAATTTATATTAATAACGAGACGCCATAATAGCTATGCCGCAAATATATTGCAAATAAATCTAAATCCAAGTATTTGCCACGCTGAGGGCGATATTAAAATTGGCGCGTAAGCTGGCGATTAGCTCTCGATGGTTCTTGACAGGTAATCCCGTCATGAGGAGCGGCTATTCATGCAATACTTCAGGCTGGTAGCCCAACTGTTAGCCAGCTGGGCGCAGAGAAAGCTACCTCCTAATCTCGGCAGCCGCAAGGAAACAACAATTCTTGACTTTTCCCATGTTTTTGCGTTATACACGGCGTTCTGCTAGGCTATCCTACAGTTGCCAAGGTGTCATTTAATAATAATTAAGGCGCTGGTTGAGAGCGTAGGGTTAGGCTTATGAAAACGACCTCATGTAGTACCGCATAATGTTGTACTTTTTGGTTGTTCTTAGGACTTTAGATCTCTCTTTTAAGCCTGGAACTATATTTCCTTGCCAAATCGCCCTTCCAAGTATCTCACGGTCTGGCCTCAATATATAATCATGAAAATTCTATTGTCTTTTACTTGTGAAACTTGCTACGAAGCTTTTATCTACGCAGCGTTATCTGGGAAAACCCACAGACTGATATAGCTGGACTTACTGGAACCTCGCGTCTATATCTATATCCAGTTGAGCAACTAGCCTTAGCGCACTTAAATATCTATGTTTAGGCTGCGTCTGAAGGTCTTAGCCCTATTGCGGCTCATAGATGATATTTGCAAGCACAGATGTGTAATATTTCTGATATCCCCGAAGTTCTTTAAACCTATCTCAGTCTAGTCTGCGTTATAGAAATGCAGTATTTGATTCTTCTGAGAATTTAGCTGCTTAGCAAGCTATTCTTAATATCCATCTAATCGTTTCACTGACATAATACTCTGAGTCTTATACAATAACCATGCTGTGGTTGGAATTCTCTTCATTTGCGAGTTCTAGTCCAGCTTACTGCTTCTCAGATCGCCATCTGGCCTAGCGAGAAAGATGACTAAGGCCACAAGTTCTGAGTGTTTTAAGCGGTAATTATCGCCTAGGACTCCAGCCTGCTTATCTAGAGCTCGCATAATTCCTCACAGACGTAGTTCTAGGAGCGAGGATCGATCAAATTATTGCCCTTGGTGGTTAAGGCTACAGCGCTTTATGCTTATGCTCCTGAAACGATTAATCCTATGTAAGGGTAGACACTGCTGAAGGAAACTATCTAGTCATAACGTGATATGTGTGACTTCGCCTTCCACTCTGTTGTCGGCCAGGGTGATGCTCATACTATTGTGCAGATCATAAAGAGCACCACGTAACAAGAGTCACAGCTGTCGATATCAACCAATTTGTTACCTTTCCCTCCAAGCCGCCGGCTACTTCAACTGTCCAGAGGAGTCTGGAGCGCCTCAACTGCGACCATTTCATGTTGAAAATCATGTTTACGGCCGCTGGCCTTGCCTTTCCCGACCCCTGGGGTCTGATTGATGGGTCGGTTGCCCCAAAAGAACATGCCCGCGAAGCTGTGTCGTCGGTAAAGGATATATTGATGAGCAAAACCCCGAGGGAATGATCAACCTGAGCGAGTCGGCCGCGGGACAATGGCGTGTTGGGATAATCTTCAACACAATCTCGGCGCTCGCAGCGCCGTTGCCCACCTGATGCAATACGGTCGAATTATGTATGGGTGTCCCTTCGCCTGTCAGTTGAAACAGCGAGGAAGATGGCGCTTTCTTCTCTTCGCGGCTTGGGCGGACTGCAGTGCATCGCCAAGGTTAAGCCCCATCATAATCAAGAGATTGAGTTCATTACCGCTGGCTGACAAGCAGTTGCAGTCGTTGACTTCCTCGAGATTACCCCGCGTTCGGTTCGACAGTGGTCGACACCATCACCAGGGCGAAGTTGAAATAGCCAACGCCATGAGCCGGGACTTTTCAAGTGATTGGGTTTGCACACTGGTCGCTCGAGCTTCGCGGGCTACTGAAGTTCTGCCCCAACGATGCAAGTTCCGGCATCAACAAGATCGTGCGAGCTGGGTCGGGGTGGGCACCTGGTTGATCAATCTGCGAGACGACTGCACGCCTGCTAATGAACCATGAAGTGAAACCGTCCAGAATCAAATACTTTCTGTTTTGATTTTCTCTCGGGAGTCTACGACTACTACTCGATATCCTTGCCGTTGGTGGAAACAGCACATGTGGATGTACAATGACATCAAGACGCCAATGTCATCAACAAACACCACACACGAAGCCTGCCAAGTAGATGTCGGAACCTTTGCGACACCCCTTACCAAGAATAGGCACCCCACAGATCCGGCCGAATGCAGGGTAAATCTCTCCACTATTTAGAGCAAATGCGAGTCTGCATGATATACTTGGCCTTGGCGTGGGTGTCTCCCAGTACCCGTTCGCGCATTCGTCCCCACTGCGACCTTGCAGATGATTCCTGGCATGCCCGACTTCGTCAAGCTATGGAAGGAGACTCTCCTTCTCCCATTGACTCGTTCTCGCAGATAGCATTGGAGTGCCTCCTCTGTTTTGTCTTTGGCTCGGTGTCTGTAATGCCCTGGCTGTCTCCATCGTGTTCGGTCGCCGTGGAGGATAGCAAGAGACTATGACGCAATTCTGAGGCGACCCTATCTAGCATTTCGTCGATGGTATTGGCCGTAGACGCAGCGTTGCTCCGAATTGGTCCTGCAAAGACCAAAAGGCATGAGCTCATGGTTCTCAGGTTGTGCGTTGGAAAACCAACCATTTCCGTGATTCTGGCTGCCTAGCTGGGATTCGAGCTCTCGGATGCAGTGGATCAAGTTCGTCACTTCCGTCTCGAGATGTTTGTTGCGTCGGGACAGCCTTTTGACCGTCGTTTCGAGGTCTCGGGCGCGGTGGCTGAGAGACAAGACGAGCCTTTGAGCGCTGAAAAAGAGGAAAGAAGTCAGCCATAGAAGTGTAGAATGACGAAGACTGTATTGCTTACCGCAGCGTTCTCTTCTGTGCGCGGTGTGCCGTGTTCAAGACCTGAGCGACGCTGGGCGCAGCGCTGCTGGCAGGAGCTGGAGGCGGCATTGTGGTGACGTTGAAGATGATGGGGAGAGCGGAACAATAATGGCGGACCAGTCCCTTACGAAGCAGAGATCAAATGGGAAGGGCTGTTGTGTCTGGTTCTCTGGAAGTCGTGCTGCGAGTAGTATTCACCAAGATCATCTGGAGTCAACATCGCGGGGCGGAGTGACGCCAGAACCCGAGATTCGACGGTGCACGCGCCCAATGGTGGGCAATTGAAATCTTGGGAAACAGCAATCACCAGGCAGGACGATTTTGGGCGGTTGGCGGTCTTGGTGTCGCTCGGGCAGGAAGGACGGGAAGCAGTGGTAGGGGTGAGGTATGGCCCATGGGTTCTTTCCGTCGGGTCTGTGTTCACCAAGACGGCAACGTCCAAGACCACTGAAGCGCCTGGTTCCAACGTGGCTTCCGTTACTGAGAGGTGGGTGTTGGTCACCTTCCCGCATCGTCAGGGGAACGGTCACGGTTGCCACATTGGTCAGGGCGCCCCAAACAACGCAAGACCACTGCGGACACCGTTCGTCCCAGAGCATGGCATCGAGTTGCTGCGTTTGTGACGAGATGAAGGCCTGTGTTGACTTAACAGCCAACAAAAGTTCCATTGGACGTGGGACCGCAGTTCATCGCGTTCCCGGTGGCTGCCACGGACTGCGCTTCACACAGGGTCCTGATGGGTAAACTTGCAGTCGCCGAGGTCAACAGGATAAAGGGCTTCCCAAGGTGCCACTTGAGTTCAGCAAGGACTTAAGCTCGAGGATTTGATGCTTTCCTATCAGAAGGATGACTCAATAGTAGAACTTCGAAATCTGACCGGAGGCTCAATAATTGACGACCTGAAAAGGACCCATCGTCCTCAAAGACTTGGAATCAACGTCATTCGACCTGGGCAGCTGCCCCTGCCTGGAGGAGCCAGATCACAATTTTCTGTGACCTGCCAGATCTGAAATGGAAGTGTCCATCGACGCTCCTTCCTTATCTTTGCTGTCGGACTTCCTCCTGCCGTCTCGTCGGATCCCTTTTTCCCCTGCTCTGTCTTGGCCTCAATGTTGCCACCCCTTCCTCGATGATTCCTTTTTGGCTCTCTTTCAATCAGTGGAGCCTCTGTCACCCTCCTTCCCAATTTGTTTCCCCTCCTCAGCTACACCTACTCACTCCCTCCCCCCATGCGCCCATTCAACTTGTCGCAGGACTTACTTTCGCCCCAGCCTCCTTCACACATAATTGAACCCGAGCAGACTGATTGTATTGCTTCCTATGCGAGACGCCTCCGCCCAAAAGCCCATCCGACAAGGAAATCGACCGATACGCGGGCCGATTATTTGAGGAGTGGGGACACCCCAAGATTGGATGTTCACAGTGTTTGATGATGACGGAAATAAAGACCAACAAGCACCCACCACCTGGCTGACAACAGACGCAGGCTTCTTTGCTATCCGCGAACACAGCCAGGCGATGACGCGTGGACACGAAGAATCCTCTCGGCGTCTTCTGCTCCTGCTCAGACCAAGATTCCGACACCGACACTGGCTTCCGCCCTACTGCCCACTCTGCCCCCACTCCAGGCTCAGATGGCGACGATGCATCAACGCGGGCTTTCATCTTCTCCTTCGCCAGAAGGGTCCCTGACCGCTGTTACTCTAGGCCAAGCTCCCAACACCGACGGCACGAGTTCAGAGCACCATAGCAACAACAGTCGACCGAGGAGGTCGCTGACGGGTTACATGGTGAATCGAATCTGTTCTACGCCTAGTGTCTGTGGGGAGGTAATCGGGGGATAATTGTGCTCTGGGAAGCCTGTGTCGGCAAAGAGCGATACTGGAGTAGTGATTCGTTGCGAGAGGGTTGGATGGAGAAGGATGGTGGACGGCACCGTCGCTGAAGTAACGAAACCATTCAATTGCTCCACGCCTGATTATCATTGACTCTGATGGGTCCCCAGCGTGCATACTCAATCTTCCGGTCCCTGGAGTGCTACAAGAAGTCGTAGCATTGTCGGAAAAGAGGGAGGTGCTGGAAGTCCAGTTGAGGACAAGGAGGACGGGCGACGAGGACATCACGACAGCAGGCAGGACAACAACAACAACAACAACAACACCAAAAGCAATGACTGCAGATAGTCACGAAGAGAGTTGGAAACCAAAACTACCAAGGATAGCAAGGCTGAATATCTGCACTGGGAGACTTTCGCGCTGGACCTTTCCCTCAATTGCCATGGTATTTTCGCTGTCGCTGTAGCCCTTCCACTTCACCAGACCTCATACTTCCCCTCCTCGCTCTTGGAAGATTTAACGCCAATAATCCGCCCAAGTCCATGGTCTTTGCCCCTCATATCACTTCGGGCGGGAGGGTGGACGTTCATTTGCCTGCTTCCGATCACATACAATTTGGGAAGAAAGTTGTGCCGCATGATTTCGCAGCCAGTCTTCGTTAGTAAGTCCAGCACGGTCTTAGACAATCCGGAGATCCACTCCCAACCGACCACCGACGTGGGATTCTGTGAATGTTAGAAATAAAGAGAAGCCGGCGACAAACGGTGGGAAATTCGGCTGTGGCACCATTTCTGTCGGAAGGTGCGTAGGCGAGGCCGCGAGGTGATCGCCAATGAAAACCAAGCGCGGAATGTGCATTTTCCTCCGGTGCGACTTGGCTATTTGAGCAGGCGAATGTGGCGGGGCGAGTTCGTACTCCTTGGTGTTCTGTAGTTTGGTGTCGTGGAAAGGCCTTCCCCTTCGCAGGTCAGCAATGTTGGCGGGGGTGGGGAGGAACACGAGAATAGACGAGGCGCAGTTGTCTCTGAGGCGGTGGTGATGGTGTTCGAAATTTCGGCGGCCGTCGACAATACAAAGAAGAAACCTCAATCGCAAAACGGCTAGCTTGGGACCATAGACGTCGGAGCCTGTTCGTGATAGCGATGACATTCCTGGTGGGGCGAGGTCGTAGTCATCAAATTAAGAACTCGCTTTGGAGAGCCTGCTCGCGCTGCAGTTGTGCCATCGAAACCGGCGCAGTCCTTCAGGAGTGTCAATCATGGTAGGGGAGGCCACGAAGCGAGACAAGTCGGTGCGAGGCGTGAAAGAGTGTGTCCAAACAGCCACGTGGTCCAGCTTCCTCTACCCTTGAAGGTGGCAGTAGCGCCATTCGGTGGCATCCATTTTCTCCGAGTCCAAGGATTAAAAAAGCTGGTTTGGGAAGCCATCAAAGACCGGACAATTTGGTGGACAACATGGATTGCGTACCTGAAGCCACATTAGTCAGGCCACGCCGAGATGGGAACTTGCACGTACTCTCCAGGGTAGGTGATCTTGTGGGCCAGAAGACCCCGCGGGCGGCAATTGGACGGCAACAGGTGCGGGAGAACTCCTTTTCTTCGCGATCTTCTTCTTCTTTGCCGCAATTTTCCCTTGCTCTTCCCCGGAGACAAGGGGCTAATAGTTCTGAAATTGACATATTCCAGGCTGACGCCCACGCCGTTTGGCGTCTTGATGGAGGCCTCCGATTGGGACTTCTTGCTCTTGGTGCAGTCCATCATCTCCTTGGCGTTGTGGAGAAGGCAGGGTTGAACCATGATCGTGGCGTCAAATGCACTGCCTCCCACGGTATCGACTCCTCCCGGATTGTTGATACTGAAGTCGACGAGGGTCGTCAGCAGGACGCCGAGATCAGCCTCGGAGGTCTTTGAGAGAGGACATAGTGACCAGCTGTTTGATATGGTCTGATTTCGTTTCGCTCAATGTGTCGGACGTCTTTCGCCACTGGTCTATGGGCCCGCCGGGGGTTTGGGTGAGAAAATCAAAACTTTTAACAACGGATCTCTCGGACATGGCGTTGATGGAGAACACGGTGGGATCATGGAGGTTGGAGAGGGTGGTGGTGCCTGGAGGTCCAAAAGATGTTTTGGTTGGGCGGGCGCCTGTCGCGTTTGTTTGTGCAAATGGAAGGAACGGGGCGAATGTTTCCGTACAAAGGGTCGCAGAGGTTTGGGGTCTTGTCATCCAGGTGTTACTGCCTAAAGAAGCATCTCTCTTCGGGGCGCAGCTTCAAGTCACTTGCTCCTTATCAAGGTAGGTACATGCAGTCTACCGTCAAGGTAGGTAGGTACCTACCTTAGGTACCTTACCTCCTGACCAGGTACCTGCCTGACGACCTCTCAACCCCCCCCCACCCCGGTCTCCAACCAAGTGTTCGGTAGGTGGCTGCTGCTGTTCACATGCATCAAAAGCAAGGTTCCCTCCACTGCCAGAATGAACTCCACAACCAGTGTTGGTAGCGACTTCATCGAATAAGGAGCCACCAATCAGCAAGGCAACGCAACCCGCTGGATCGGGCAGCAGCCATGTATCCTTCCAGAAACCGTCAAACTCAGACCCAGCAGCGTACTCCCACTCGGCTATATGCACTTCGATGACTGGAGAATCACCGGTCTGCGGCATCGACCCTGTTAAGATTTCAAACCTCCGACCTCGTTGAGGATGGCGCACAGAGTCGTCAGCTCACAATGCCCACGAGGTCATGGCTGCGCCACGGTCTGAAGTCATGTACCTTTCCCAGAAAGGGAGCCTCCGGATAAATGCAAGGGCAGTAAATCAGGACCTTGCCTGGCGCTTCTTACGATTTGGACTTGCCAGCCGGTCGGCGAGCAGAGCATATGTGAAGTCCAGGCGCACCTAAACGTGTTAGGCCTGCTTCTGAACAGAGACGATGCGGTTGTCTCGAAGAAGAGACGTGATGCTGAAATACATTGACATGATTGGCCACTCAGCCAGAATGTGGGGTTTTGGTTCGGAAATCTCACCACAACCCCACTTGAATGTGGCGCTGTGGCTCAGTGGCTTAGGTAAGCTACCTTGGTGTGCACCCAAAGCAGCAAACTCCGAATCCTGTGCGAACTTCATGCGCTGCAAAGAATGCTAGTTGTTCCACCTAAATGGTGGAATGAGCTGTGCTCTGGCACGTGTGCCCACGGTTGGGACTTAGCGGTCGAAGCAGATCGGGACAGCAAGCCAGCGAGACGGGAGACTCAAACGACGTGTGAAGCGGTCGCAAACGCGAATATAGGTATTAAACAATAATAAGGTGGCGTAAGATCCAGCCTGTGCCTCTGGCCTGCAACCACTCGGGCAACGACCTCACGCGACGGGATTCGTGGTCGTCATAAAGGTTCAAGGCCAACAAGGTTGCAGCGACGAGCTTCATGGTGCCGTACAGGTACACATTCGTTGCGCACACTGGGTACGGGCTGCAAGGCGCGGCTGCTGGAACCTTCGTACAGCTGTCGGGCAGAACGCTACAGTGCGCAGCGCTGGCAGGTCAGCTAGCCCAGTGTCGCAAAGTCCGAAGTTTTTGCAAGAAGGGAGCATTAAGATATCAGCTGCTCGTGAGCGCTAACATATTTGGTTAAACCAGCAGCTGGAGAAATCGGCAGTCCATCGGTGCACAACCCTGAGGGCGCCGTGAGACCAGACAACACAAAGAATCATCTTCAAGGTTGTCTGTCAGACAAGCTCTGAAAGTTCAAGGGGCAGCGGCGAGATCTTCAGCACGCGACAAGGCTGTTGCTCAGCCACACTTCCCGCCCGGTAAGGTATGTGCGACGGCGTCGCAACAAGCGCGGATTACAATACGGGTCCATGTCAATGAACGGAGAGGCGCCGTGAGGAGATCTAGATTTCACATTACTCATGTCACATAACACCGATATTCAACCAACGCGGCCTGGAATTCCCACCCGGAGCCGAGACCAGAAGCCGGAGTGGGGCGAGATCGGACCGGACCGAACGAATCTCCGAAGGGTAAACCAAGGCCAACCCGCGTGTCTATCACAACGCTGTTCCATATCGCACACCTCTTCAAAACCCACTCACGATGCCGTTACAACGACATGTGAGCTTTGTGAGAGTTTGGGGTTTTGAAGCGATTGCGATCAGACAGCTTAGGCCGTAATTTCACGTATCCACTGATTCATGAAGACCCAACAATCTGACGCTCTCCCCGGGCACCAGGATGTCCAAAGTGATGATTCGTTTTCACTCCAATGGCTCGTCACATTAGTTTTGAGCCCGACAAATCAAAGGTGATAGTGGCGCGTTTGTGAAGTCAGGACCCGAGCTCGGTTTTCCTGGATTCCGTCGTTCAGTCTGCACGGCAGGGAGAGGAAATTGTATTTGAGCACGTTGCACTCAGTCCGCCGTCGTACAAAGCAGCTATTAGATGCGGTCACAAAACGGCGCTATCTCCATGCGACAAGGTATTGACTTGGATTTCACGTCCTGCGAATTGCTCACCCAAGAGTCGAACACTCGAAAACAGAACGGACGCATATACAATAGTCACTATACTTGTAGGCTTTGTAATAAATTTCAATTCGAGTATGAGATGAGGGTGCATGTATAAGTGACAGTGAGAGTCTAGGTAAGAGCGAGAGTGAGAGGGAAGGTGAGAAGTGTAGTATCCTGGTTTGTCAAATGTTTGATACACGGACCAAGTGCCAACTTTCAGATTCAAGTGATTGGTGATTCCTAAGAAGCTGTTCAGTTTTATACGATTACTGATTTGCAAGCTCAAGCAACGCCTGGCTGTAACCCTCCATGGAGGGATCTCTAGATAGCGGTACGAATCTTTTAGAAACACTTTATAGGTGAAGTGAGACGCCTCCAGAAAGACGACATCCTTCTGCCTGATCAGTACACGGGTGCTGACATGCAGGTATCTCAAAATGTATGATTTGCAATGGAATAAAACAATCGGAAAGGAGAAAGGCTCATCTCTGTGTATTGACTTCACTGCTTTCTTCAGCTATAGTTTTCTTAGAGTATCGAACTATTTGATCTAGAATCAGATGTATGACTAACTTGAAATGACATCTTCCACGAAATGATCCTAGAAGCTTGCGTAATAAAGCAATGCCCTGATTTCCTCCAGGTGGTCTGACCTCCAGCAACGCCACTTGGATCACTCTTCGTATCCTTACTTCAATTCCCTTCTTACTGAAATGGTCGTAGGCCCGGCGGCCGAGAGCTATACAACGCAGCAGCGCATACGCGCCCTCAGGCGCATATAGCTACTATAGCTACGTAACTCTACAGTTTTAAGGCCTACGATCTTAAAAGAAAAAGGAAAAGACTTCTTATTTACTTTGCAGATCTAAAATAAAAAGAATAGGATCAAAAGCTTGAAAATCTACTAAAAAATAAGTGAATTCTACCTCTAATCTATAAGGATTAATAATAATATCTGAGCTAATTTCTCGCCCCTTAAAGGGGGCTAGTAATCTGATCTCTAAATGCTGAAAACGCTGAAAAATCTAGTAGGCCTACTAAACCCTGTTCTAATCGTCCCTAATTGTCTTCCCCCTAGCCTTCTAGGCTAGAAGATAATTCCTTATATACTCACACGTATATAAGAGTGCTATATTTACTGATAGAACCTATAGTAAGCGTTTCTACGATCCTAAGCCTCTTCTACTTCTCTTATATAGGTAGTATCCTATTTAAGCCCTAGCCTGTAGCATGCTTATCCTTATTATCCTCTTAGTCTTAAAAATCTATAGGTATAGGTCCTAAGTAGTATGTAAGCTTCTATCTAAGCCTAAGGGTTGATATACTAGTTAATATATGCTGCTTAATTAACTGCTACTAACTTCAGAATAGGTTGCTTAAGAGGGTAGGTAGGATAGTTACCTGTAGTTATAAGGCCTTAAGTAGGAGCTAAAGACTTATGTGATAGTAGGATAGGATTCTTATAGCTAGAAGTTATAAATATAGGCTTACTGTACTTATTATACCCCTTTAGGATTAGAGGGCTAGAAGCTAAGCTTTCTAATAGGGATAAAATAGTGACTGGAGGCTGGACTGGCGTTGTAGGTACTTGAGGTGAGTTTACTAGTGGGGGTAGACTAGAGGGTTGCTTTAGGGATAGCTATATAGTTCCTTTCTTAGCTATCTCACTTAAGTAAGCTACTACTATCTATATTATAGGATAGAATAGGAGGTTCCTATAAATCGAATTGCATCTGCAAAACTTAGCAGTAATCTATAACTTATACCTACTAACTAGAGGTGAAGAGCCCTAGTAATAGAAGCTCTTGTTAGTGGTAGTATTATTACTAAAGTAGGTGTTAAGGAGTCCTTCTATAATAAAGCAGTAAACCTAATTGATATAGTAAACTCTGCAGCTATAACTATTAGGCTGCTATGCTAAATTAACTACTTAAGTGTATTATAGTAGGATAGTAATAAGGTCTTTAGGTGCTTTAAGCAGCCTATACTAAGTGGTGAGGGCTTTAATAGTATTAATAAACTCCTAGTTGCTCTGCTAGTTAAAGTTTAAGTCTGCAAAATAGCTCTTCCTGTTAGTTTAGTCTACTACTAAGCAGATGAAGTAGCTTTACTTAACTTATAAGAAATATATAACTATGTTAGAACTCTATAAGTTATCCTTATACTTATTTGTAAAGAGGTTTATATTGATAGCCCCCTCTTCTTCTTAGTTAGTATCCTATGATATAGTATTTAGTAGGTGAATTTAGACCTTGTAGTAGGTATCTCTTGTAATAAAATACACTAGCGTAGTGAGATGTTCGATTTAGAGGAAGTCTTTTATGTGGAGGATACCTTAGGTATTATACAGATTGACTAGCGTTTTGAGCGACATAATAGGGTCCTAGCTAGCCTATCTTCTGAAATTATTAAAGCTGGCGGCAAATTGGGTCTGCAAAGAACTCTTCGAGCTAGGATTTGAGTTGTTGTAGTACTCTGCGGCTTGATAGGATCTGACTTCCTTAGGCTATAGGGCTCTAGTAGGGCTGTGAGGGTGCGTAAGCTTACCTTAGGTGGTTCTAAAGATGAATTAGGTCTATGAAGGGGTGCTTTTAGTGAGGTAAGGCGACTAGCATGCTATCCTTATTCTTTTAAACTACTGCAAAAGGTGTCTTATGTAGGAGATAGCTATATCCTATCCTCCTGCTGTTCTAAGCTTAGTGATAACTATCTCTCTTATATCTTAGACCTAGATAGTATAGCTACTTCTGGGGGGTCTATTTACTAGTGTGAACCTACTATTTAGTGCTAGTAGAGTTAGCTGTTCCTCACTTAGTAGGTTTAAGGGTTTCCCTTTGCTGTTATATTTTGAGTACTTATCGTATAGTCTCTTATACTTTATGATAGCCTCTAGGGTGGGCAGACTAGTTAGTTCTTATGACAGCCTTAGCTTATTCGTAAGCTGTTAAAGCCTGAATCTTTAGTACTTGAAACTTTATGGGACTTTGTTGAATTTAGCTGTGATACGCTAGACTTAGTCTGTTAATATATCTTAGACTACTCTGTCTGGACTGCTAAGGTTACTAAAGTTATTAAAGTGCTTAAAGTAGTTGAGTATGATTACCCTAGAGCACTATATGGAGCTGACTTATAGGATATCTAAGATAGTGAGCTGTTAGAATAGGGCTTATTAAGAGTATAGTGAGAAGCTAGTAAAGGAGTACTTAATATTTCTAGAGATTATGATAAGTTTATTCTCAGCTTCTCTATCTTCCTAGTAGTTATTATATGCGAATGTCTGTCCTGTTGAAGTGTCTAGTAGTATTCTAGCTTATATTTAGTCTGTTTTGCTAGATAGTGTTGCAAAGTGTTTAGTAAAGAGGATGAAGCGGTACTGTTGTATACTTTCGACTATGGGGTGGTCTGCTGGTAAGGGGCCTCTAAGTGAGCTTAGGGCTAGCCTAACTCTCTAACTGATATGATATGTAGCTATAGCGAAGCCTCCTGTAATATTATTACTACTTAGTGTGGTGGTAGTGAGGATGGTGCCTTAGAGGTTATAGGCGCCTATAATGCTTTTAAGTATCCTTAAATCTGACCATAGGTATCTTAGGTGGACTATTGCTAGTCCCTATCTGTTAAGGAGGCGCTATTATGACTTGATATCTCCTAGTTGCAGCTATATAGGTGCTGGGACTAGTTTTTTATTAAAGGGGGAGGGAGTGTTGTTAGGGCATATAGGCTCTAGCTAGGCAGCGGTTCTGTTGATATGTTTGAGTGACTTATCTCTCTCGTAGTTAACCTAAAAGCGTGACTAGGTTAGGGTCCTAGGGGTCTGCTTAGATTGAATAAGTCGCTTAACTGCGTGAGCCTTAATAAGACCCTCAGCGAAAGCTTCTTCTTAGATAGATATCGTGTCAACTGAGTTAGGTAAGGGTGAAGATGTGGTGGTTCTTGAGAAGGGTGTGGTATGCGCTTTGCAGATATAATTAGTTGCGGCGTGATGCGTAGGTAGTGAAATGAGGAAAGAGGGGGGGGGAGAGTAGTGTTAGCGTGGTATATGGAGGGTATGTTAGAAAATAGAGAAGGTAGGGGTAATTAGTATGATAGTTGCTTAGTGATGGTTTACAGATATAAATAGTAGTTATGTAGTTATTTGCTTAAAGTTTGTGAGTAAGGGTTATGGGTGAAACAGTAGTAATTTATAGATACAGGTAGGTAGCTATAATTACTCGTTTCGTTAAAGATGAGATGAAAAACAGCTGTTAAGGTGAATTAAGGCTTGAAGTGAGAGGGTAGGTGTGATTGCTATCAAATCAGTAGCCTTAACCACCCTGCTTGCTTGTCTATTTATATCCCCTCTGTGGGCTGTTGAGGTGGAGTTTCCTTCCTTTATTAACAACCTATCTATATCGTCCCCTAAGCAAACAATCATCACACTTTGGGTCTGCAAAGCTTGCGTTCTCACTAACTAACAAGTCTTTGGCGCTTTTCTTTATTATGGTTAAAGATACTGACTGGCCCTGAGAGCGGTACTTTCTAGCTTATCGTAAGTTCTGGCTGCTGACTGACTCTGAGAAGCGACTAACTGATATAGAGTCTAACTCTCCTCTTTATGTCATATTGAATGACTTGAGTTTGATTGTGGGTTCTTGCTATATATCTTTGTTGTCTCTGGCTGTTCAGCTAATAGGTTCTTTTGTAGTCCCTTGCGAGCTTTATCTGGTATAAACTTGAACTTCTACAGCCCTATGATGTGTACTGCGAAGTGGACTTCAGCCTGTTTATACCCTCTATGCCTGTAAAGCAGGTTGTAAAATGATTCTGGCAAAACATGATAAGTATAAAGTATTTATTGCGTATGGTTGGCTACCTGGGTGCCTCTCCCGACCTCCTCTGTAGGTAGGTGTTTATTGCGAGCAGCTTTGTAACTCCCTATGGGCTTTAGGTAACTAAAGTCCTTAATCTTAATTGTCTGGTGGCGTCCTATAGCTTCTTTGTTTAGGCCTTTGGAGGTCGTAATGCTGTCCCCTGTAATTGCTGTGAGGCCTGCGCTTACTCCCTTAGGGATGATTTGACTGGTGCTTGGGTCTGCGAACTGTACTTTGAATGCGTTTTAATGCTTAGTGAACCTTGCGCGAACTATATTTACTATGAGGACACTTTAAAGGAGTGCTTATATGCTGATGAAGAGGTCTGTAAGGAGTTTGGCTATGGGATGGGAAAAGGGAAGAAGCGTTGGAAGAGTGGTGAGTATACTGGCGTTGGGATTGCTAGGTTAAGGATTGACTAGCGGACTATAAAGCGGAGTCACGCGTAGGTGCTGGATTTCATAGAGGATATCATAAGTATAGCAGACAGGTAGATCTATAAGTATAGGGCTACCTCTGAGTTGTTTATATTTACAAACCACTTATTTATAGTAGAGCCTCCTCTTAATCTTAATTATGATAAGATAGAGGAACTTCCTTCTTACGTTTATAGTAAGGCTTTCTGAAAGGTTCTATTACTAAGGGGTAGAATAAAGGGGGGGGGTATATAGAGCAGCTAGAGGGTCTATAGCTATATAACTAAGTTAATTTTATTATTCTGCTTTATTATTTTAGTCTGCAAAGTGACCATCCTACATTATAGTGTGGGAGAGTGGGTCGTTCTAGCTTAGCTGTTTCGTTAGATAATCCCCTGCTTGCTATCCCGTACTGTCGTTTTGTAGGTGTTCTTGTGGGTATTCAGCTAGAGATATACTTTTGCATTCTTACTTATAGTGCTGAAAGTAGCCTATAGTCCTGGGGCTTCTGTTCGACTTGTAGCCTTAGATGCTTATGGCTTGAGCAGAGGAGGGACTATAAGAGACTATTGGCTTAAGGAGAACAGGTAATCGGTTATAATGATGAGCTCTTTTATACCTAGTTAGATTCACCTCGTTCTTATCT
This sequence comes from Colletotrichum gloeosporioides, assembly GCF_011800055.1. NCBI lineage: Eukaryota > Fungi > Ascomycota > Sordariomycetes > Glomerellales > Glomerellaceae > Colletotrichum > Colletotrichum gloeosporioides. The sequence goes on along the minus strand of NW_025544709.1, from coordinate 619,186 downwards.
GCGTTTAGACATTAGGTCTACGCCTAGTTTAGATGCATCTAAACGAAAGGTATAAAAGCAAAGAAATAGGGGTAAATCTGAATGCAGACTAAGCTAAATAATCTAAATAGAGGCAAACTTGGTTGAACTAGGGAAAGGAATGCTACCACTTCTGCTGAAGTACTAGGGGCGTGAGGGGTTGTTTTCCTATAGTTTTTATCTATAAGCAGCTAGTCCATATGAATAGTAGGGGCAGAATAAGCAGCAGGTAGTATAGGATAGCGTCAAAATAGTCACTACATCCTATTCTGATCTGTAAAGTAACGACTCTGCTCTATAGCGTGGGGCTTTAGGGGCAAGTATAAAATAAGGAGGGGTGCGCTAATAGAGCTTTAACTAGGTAGAGAGGAATAGCAGACTGATGAGATAGTCTCTCGGCCTACTAAGAGGATCTGTTGAGGGATATGTTAGGCTGCTCTAGTCTCCTTTCGTGGGTTTTCCGTCCCTAGGATCCTTATAGAGTGAATAAATAGGGTGAATCCTATTAGAGTAATATAAGATAAGGTGTTTAACTTTTTAGGGGGGGGGGGGGGGGGCCTTTTTTNGGGGGGGGGGGGGGGGGGGGGGCCTGTTTTGCTATTCTTAGTTCTAAGTAGTCCTATCTAGCTAGGGCTCTAATTATCTGTTACGTTGCAAACTAGAGGAATGATGATAGATTGCTAGTATTAGCCTGAAGAACAGCCTTATAGTTATTAGGGCGTGCTTTTTATAGAAGCCTTCTGTAGGGCTAGCTCCTTCCCATCCCTATTCGCTTCAGCTGTATAGCCCGTCTTATAGCAGAAGCAAATATTTGAGGAGGCAGATATAAAAAGGATAGACGCAGCAGAAGGTAGCGATCTATCAGGCTAATCTAAGTCACTAGAAGTAGTAGAGGCAGATGAAGAAGGAAGACTGCTAGAGTAGATGAGGCGTGTGAAGGAAAACAGCCTCTTAGGATGATGGGGTTGAAATGGTTGGCCGGCAAGCGTCCTTTATAGATATGATATTAGCTGCTTAGGCTGACTAATATGAATAACGTATTGTAATAAGCAGCAAGTGATGCTAGAGAGCAGTAGGGTGAAAACAGTATAGCCCTTAATGCATAAAGTTCTAATTAAGCCTAGGAAGCTTACTGAGATTAGTAGGGAAAGGAAAACTTATAAAAGTAGTAAGGTGATATAGGCTAGGAACAGAAAGGCAGGCAGAAATGAGGCTGATTATAGGATATAAGCTCTTAGGCTTTAAGGAGAAGGGAGCTGCTAGGGTTAGTGAGACCACTAGGTTAGTTAGGAAATATACTTTACAGACCTAGCTTATTATAAATAGCTATAGGGAGCAAATATAGCTGCAGAATTAACAACTAACAGCATAGAAACACAGTAAAGCAAGCTACCTAACGATAGGCTGTAAGTAAGAGATAAATAAGACCCTATAGGCAGCATAGGTGCCTGCGCGCAGTTTAGATCTATAAAGCTCCTTATAAAGGAAAGTATATAAAAAGCAAACGTAGTAGAAGCAGACTAGATAAAGGTAAGCATAATAATCTTCTGAAGCTTTATCTTAGGTATAAAAGAGAAAGAAAGAGGAAAGGTAGGGTAGTAATGCACTAGCTGGTAGAGGTGCTTGCGCTGATTCCTTCTAAGCTGAGTATTATAACAGAATAATAGGGTGAAGATGATGGAATATAAAGAAGAGTATAAGTGAAATGCTGTAGCTTGAGCGAGTGAGGTATGGACGTCTTGCTGTGAGGGAGGTGAATCCTATTGCTTTGGTCTGATCTGCAAAGCATTCTCTTAGGATGGGTATAAAACGGTGATGCGGGTAATTGAAATAAGGAGGAATGGTAACGAATGGCTTGCACTTGTTGTGTAATAGGTGCTTTCTATATGAATAAGATAAGAAGATACCTATGTAGGGTAAATAGGGTGGATGGTATTATAGGCAGAAGTATCCCTATAAATCCTGAATGATATGAATAGTGTAACGGAATAAAAGCATAGAGATGATGAGATATAATGAAAATAAGATGAAATGGTGCAAACTAAGATAATGTTAGTATGATTTAGGCCTATAAAGTATCGTTTAGTAGTGTTAGTTAGGCTATAAAGCTATAGCTGTAGTGCGTTCCTTAGATATCCTCTTAGTAAATAGCTATCCTTGAGTAATAATGTAATCAAAAGAGGGTGGAATAGTTGTTGGTTATTAGCGTGGGGTTACGTCACCTAGGCTACGCCTTACTGCGTAGGCAGTTATTCTGAATCTCTGTCCTTAGAATTGTTATCTAGTGTCTCTATATCTAGCTGCTTTAAGGGTGGGAATATGTGCTTAATGTAGTCTGTAAAGTTATCTTAGAGGATAATAGGGTTATTAGGTTCCTAAAAACCCTTAGGGGATTAGATAAACTTCTTTAGGCGGTTTCCTGTATATGTTAAACCTTATAGGGGTTCTCTAGTAAGTGTAGTAAGCTAGTATAAAGAGTTCTCTAGAGCGTAGGAGTAGATTTAAAAGGGACCCTTCTATCTGTAGTCTAACTTGGTGTCTGACGACTTATTGATAGATTTCATGATGTTGAAGGATAGTACTAGGTTGCTAACGTTTAAGCAGCTTAGTTGGAGTATGCAGGCATGCTGCTTGTTAAACTGCGTGGTAATATATTTATGCTGCTTTGTAATTATCTTTTGGGCCTCCTCTCTGTTTTTATCTAACTAGCTGAAGGCCTGTATTTGTGCAGTGAGTTCTTGTTCTAGTATAGAGATATTAGCCTAGTTAAGAACTCTCTATGTGGGCGTGAGGGTCTTAATTGGTGTGACTGGGTTATACTTATGAAGAAGGTAGAAAGGGGAGTAGCTAGTTAACGCTTAAATAGTTGTTTGGTCTGTAAAGAGCGTAGTATGAAGGTAGGGTTAAAAGTTACGGCTAGTATCCTTAAGCTAGGTTAATAGGGTATAGGTGATAGGCTGGTGACCTTTCTCGATAGTTCTATTAGCGTGAGGATTATAAGCTGCTGTGACTTGCTGGCGAAGGGTGTATTTCTTGTTGAAAGTAATGATGTGACCTTTATTCTCTAGTCCTCTATCTATAACTAGCGTTCTGTATAACCTATAGCGATAGATAATATCTTCCTAGATGAATTTGGTAATGAGCTTTAAATTAGCTTGCGGTATCTATCTTACTTCAACCTATCCTATTAGGAGGTCTCTAGCTTTAACTATATTATACCTACCTACCTTCTGAATATCTAGGGCTACTCTTGCGAATAGGAGTCTAGTAGGCGTTGTGAAGGAGTGTATGTCGTCAATCTGGCGTGCCCTATATAGTTAATAGTCTAGGTATGTTGAGATTGCGTTTATAATAGATTTGTAGAGGCCTGGCTAGAAGTAGTTGTTAGCGAGCCTTTTGAATATAGTATTGCGTCCCCTGTGGCTACTCTTAATATGAGCGCGTGTAATGAGATGGTTTCTCTCAGTAGTACTGTTGATAATGTGTTGTGGTGTTGGCTTGTGAACGCTTGGGCGTGTGAATAAGAACTTGTTGCGAAGAGTGTAGCTGATAGCTTTCGCTTGCTATTGCTTGTATTGGTTTGTAGGAATGCTTGGTGGGCGGCGGAGAGTACTGAGGAAGTATGCAATCTGTTGAGACTCTGTTGACTAGGTCTGTAAATCACTTAATACTGATGGTGGCATCGTGAGGAGGGTGTCCTGTTTATTGTTGTTGTCGCTAGTAGTTATAGCTGTAACGTCTGCAGCAGCCTAGGCATCTCTGTGGTCCTAAGCCTTATTGAAGAAGGAATGCGTTTGTGTATCTGTAAAGAAGATCTGTTGGTCGATTTAGTTATTGATTTCTCCTTCTGCTTCTTCGTCTTGTTTGTTTGAAGGCCTGCTGGGCTTCCTGGAGAGGCTATTGGCGGCAGTGTTCTGTGCGCTTGGTATGTGTTGGATTTTAAAGTTAAATATGCAGATCTATATAATCTATTGAATAATAAGAGCGCTGGGGAGATTAGAAGCTACGCTATTAATCTAGGCTATAAGCGTCTTTACATCTATCTTAATAACGAAATAGTAGCTAAAGAGATAGTTACATACTCATTTTAATACTTTTAGAAGGCCCTAAAGTTCCTTCTTTCCTGCGTTATAGTTAAGCTCCACCTCTACCTATAAGCCACTTTCGTATTGCGAAATGTGTCTCTTCCTATTAATGAATTGATTAAGTATAGCTCCCTATCCTATACTGCTGGTATTAACTGCTAGATAGATAATACCCCTATTAGGCTTATAGTTAAGTTTAATGAGAATTAGAGACGATATAAGCTTGCGTTTCAGCTTATCTATAGCCTTCTGTTGGTTAGGACCTTATACGAACTTGATATCCTTCCTTAGAAGCTCTGTGAGGGGTTTAGCGACGGTTGAAAAGTAAACTACCTATATTTAGTAGAATGAAGTGATTTTGAGGAAGGCGTGCAGTTCTGTGAGTCTTTTGCAGGCCTCCTATTTAGTTATCTTGATGATTTTTGACTGTTCTAGGCGTCGACTATTGGTGCTGTATATGTATCTGATGATGGCTATAGCGGTTTGAGCCTACTGGGACTTGTCTGCTGAGACTAAGCACTCTGCTAACTTGAGGTTAAGCAGCACTTTGTTAATATTCTGGATATACTTAAGGATGAATTTCTATATTCCTAGGTAACTAAGTACTTCTTTGTTATTATACTGCGTTGTAGGGCTTTTGATAGTAATGTCGTTGAGGAAGGCTTTGTAATAGTGAGGGATTAGGTTGTATAGGATCCTTGTTATTACCTTTATGAACTGGGTAATGGAGTTGGTAGCGCCTTGTGGTAAAGTGTATATGCGTAGCAATCTGATTAGCGTGGCGAACGTCGTAAGGTCTTAGCTCTTCACATCTAGTGGGACTTAGTTATACCTTAAGAAGAAGTTAAGCAGAGAGAGAAGCTGGTATATGGCGAAGTCTTCTGAAAACTTGTCTCCTGCTGGAGGTAAGGCTGCGTTTTGAAGTGTGACTCTGTTGATCTGGGTAGCTGAATTGATTAAGCGTATTTTTCTATCCTTCTTCCTTATGAGGAAGAAGGGGTTCTAGTATAATATGTAACTTTCCTCTAGAATACCCTTCTGTAGGCAGTCTTTAAGTATTTGAATGACTTCAACTTTAAGTGCTTTTAGGATTAGTATGCTTTAAGCTTGCTATGCTTTATGTAGAATAGTTTAAATAGACTGTGGTAGGGCTACTAATAGGTGGATGGATCTATAATGGGGGAATTCTCACGCTATAGCTATCTCCCTGTTCTTTTAGACTTACATAAGTAGGGCTTTCTCTTAGTTAGTTAAGTGTAGTATAATGCTGAGTAGCTTATCTAGTTGTTTTTAAGTAAGGTGCTCTCCTATTAGAATATTAGAGAACTTAGGTGTGATTAAGTCTGTAAAGGGGTCTTTAGTATATGTCTTAAGCTTTTCTTAGACCTTAGCTTATGCTTTAAGCTTCTACTTAGGGTCTCCTTCTGGGATAGTACTATCTGATAGTGTATTATTAATAGGGTGGATCTTCCTATCCTTAGTCTTATATATAGTATTAACTTTAACTGTGTTAGGAGGGTTCTAACCTCTATCTAAAGCTTTATAGAGGAGTGTTGTTCTTGCCTTTATGATAGCTTTACTTAGAAGGTTCTTACCTTATTAAGAGTGATGGAAAACTTGAGCCTTCTCCTAGGTGAGTCTAATGCCTTACTTGTTGTTAGATTTAGAAACAGCTACTAGTTTATAGACCTTAGTTAGCAAGAGCTATTCTAGAAGCTTAGGGCTGGACTTAAACTTAGCAAGAGCTACTTCATATAGAACCCTTTCCTAATGTTTATCCTACTTAGATCTGTCTGTGGAGCTAAGATAGTAAGTAGTATGTTAAGCTTTTTAGACTATCTGAGAGGCTTTAATAGCATCTGCTGTAGCGAAGTCTTTATATAAAAGGGCTTTGCAGTAGAGCATAGTGTGTTCTATAGTTCTGAACTACGTAGTGATACTGTTTTGAGGAAACGAAATGTTTACTAGGTTACTACCCTATCAACTTAAAAGCTATTTATAGGACTTCTCCAGCCTGTTAAAGAATATAGTGTTGTTTAGCGCCTTTGCTGCACTTAGGATCCCCTCAGTTACAGCTAGTATGTTGAGGCTGGCTTCATGTGCCTCCTCTGCTTGTGATGAGGCTTTTTTCCTTTTTGGACTTGCTTTGGATCTGTAATAGTCTGTTGGCGTCCTCTGGTTCTTGTAGGTGTAGTTTAGGCTGTAGTTCCTAAGTTTAGTAAGTTTGGTGGTTATGGAAACGACCTTAGGGGTAATAGCTTACTAGATTAATATCTCGAGAATTTGCTAGAAGAGCTTGCTTTTGTGGTTGAAGGCGCCCTTAATTTTATCTCTATCTTTAAGTTCAGCTTATACTACTATATCTAAGGATAACTATTTGATATTAAGCGTCTGAATATCTTCCTAGCTGCTAGTCTTATAATCCTCCTCTATAGTAGGATTTAGGGCTCTGTCTATTCCTAATTCTGATGAGCTAGCTGCTGCGCTGGGTGTAGCAGTGGCGGCCTCTAGTTTCCCTCCTCCTTGGGAATATGGCGGGAACTCTGAATCTTGTTGAATACGTCTAGGTTAGGGATAACGCGGGGAAGGAGGGCTGTGGACTAGTTAGTGAAGAAACTGAGGGTATACTTTAATAGGTGCTAGGTAGTGTAGTAGTGAAAATTGCTGTTAATCTATTTATCTGTATAGCTGAGCTCTATCTTGGTACGATAGATAAAAGGGCTGCTAAGGATTAGGCTTTTTGAGGTTTTGCTAGATGGGCTGATGAAGAAACCTACGTTAGGTATATAGTGGCTGCTAATGTATATGTCCTCTATAATGGTGCCTATGAACTGTAGTTCTGATGTGATGTCTGTGAAGCCTCTGATTGTGACTAGGGTTGGTGTGACTCTGCTTTGAAGTCTATTGAGGTTGATGTAGTCTTTAGATATAACGTTCACTGTGGAGCTGGTGTTGATGATTCCTGACTGTTCCTTAGCTAGGTGGTGTCTGATTTGAATAGCTACCTAGAAGTGAGGCATAATGAAGTCGCGCGCGGTGACTATACGCCCTCTACTGGAGCAGGGCGCAACTTTAGGTTGGGGTTACTAGGAGTTTTTTGCAGCTAAGACCTTAATATTAGTTGGTCTAAAGCCTTATGGCGTTGAGATATCTGCTATGTTCATATTGATGTAGTAGCTTCCTCTAATAGGTTATAGCTCTTCTACTGGTGTATTGGTGCTGCCCTTTGTAGATCTAAGATTGCTATTCTCGGGCTGCTGTAGGTTGGCTTTGTGTTCCTTGTCCTATTTCCTTATAAGTTCCCTGATGCTTGCTTCTTGGCCTTTAACTTGCGCGTGAGTATTAGCTAAAGCTGGGTTGGTAGCAACTGCGTTACTGCTATATGCTTGGTCCTGGTATCGCTCTATATATGCTGTTGCGTACTGGAACTTGAGCTGTCTGTATTCTGGCCAGTTGTCTAAGAGAAACTGTTCTGGCAGAGTGATGTTGCCTGTCTGCTTTTTGCTATGAAGGGCTGCAGCTTGAGAGCGGGTTTCTTCTGAGTCTGAGAAGAGGGTTGTTTAGCGTAGCTCCCCGGTCTCCTCGCGGCGAGCGGGTCCTTGCGGCCGAGGTTGCGAAGGGACCTATATAATTATTTTGTCTTTAACTACTTCCTCAACTTAGGCACCTCTTGTGGGCGTGGCGCCTTGTTGAGTTGAGATTTGGTCTGTAAAGTGAACCTTCCTTGCTGAGGAGTTGCTATATGGGGTATGTTGGAAGTTGTTGTTCTTTATTCTGGTAATAGTGTTGACCTCTACTGGCTCCTCGTCTCTTATGTGGTTAATGTTAACTGTGTGGCTGTGTGCGTACCTGATGTTGATGTAATTGATGGCAGTTATTGATGCTTGTCGTCTAGCCTCCTCTTGTTCTCTCTGGGCCTTGTCCACTGCGACTGTGGCCTCCTGATGACAGATAGATGATTCCAGGCTGGGCATTTGCTCTAGGTAGTACTTGTTGTAGAATTGCTTTGCTGCTGCCTCTAGCTGGGGGTATGCTTTGCTTTAGAGGATGTAGGCCTAAATAGTTGCTAGGTTAGGTATTAAGTTCTTCCGTCCTTTATTGATAATGCCATCCTAAACGATATTATAATTGGCATGAGAGCTAATATGCTATCCCCTTAGGTAGTATGCCACCCTAGCGTTCCTTGACTTGTCTGTAATGTTGTATTTGGCTGCGTGGTGTCTGTTTATTCTACAGGAGTAGTAATCTCTGATCCTGGGTATGTTGTACTGCGTCTGGTTTATAGTGGTTGAGCTTATAAATTGGCTGGCCTCTCTTTGCTGTTTATAACTCCCTTGCGCTGTAGATACTTAGTTTACATCTATAATATAACTGTTCTGTGCTAGTTTGAGCTGCTAGCTAATGTTTACGCTTAGCTTCTAAACGCTAGCTATAAGCGCCCTTATCTGTTCCTTAGTGTCTTTACTGTTAAGAGATATTTGGTGCATCTGCTCTTAAAGGGCGGCAACTTTATCTAAGTTTGCTGCTTTTAAGTTGCTGCGTTGCTGCTGAATGTGGGTAACTTGTGCAGGCTGGCTGATGGGTTTGATGAGACTAATGATTGAGGGAGGAGCGGTTACCTTTGTGGCCTTCTTTCTGCTGATATATACATAAGAGGTCTCTCTAGCTGCCTATTTGATAATTACGCGCTTAATGCTTAGCTAAAGCTTCTAGAGCAGGTCTATAACGTCATAAGAGAGAGCCTTTGCAGCAGCCTTAATAGCTCCCTTTGGCAGGCGCCTGTAAATAAGGCGAATAAGATCTTAGTCTTAATACCTTAGGAGTTCCCTCATAGTGGCCTTATAGCATAAGCCCTTAATACAATTAAAGAGGGCTGTAATGCTAATAGTGTTTGTCTTAGAGAGGGGGGGCTTATCCTCGATTACTTAAAGCTCTTCGTTAGGGTCCTAATAGAAGCTTTTATCTATAATACTATACTAGTTAATAAGGGCAGCTTTAGCAGCTTCCTAATTATTAAGGTTTTTAACTAACGATTTAACACCTTACCTTAAGTTTTTGAGACTATAGAGGTAGACTTTTGTTAGCTTATCCTTATTAGTCTAATAGGCTTTGTGGGACTAGGAATTGTAAGTTTTGATGAAATCTATGATGTTGTTACTTGTGAATATAGGAGCGTTCTCGTTTAGGAAGGGATTTATTGTGATTGGCGTAGGATGTTGAAGGTGTGACTCCATTAGTTGCTTAATGATTTCTATTAACTAGTCTGTGGAAACAAAATAAGCGTTGCTGATAGGAGCTATAGGCTGCTGCTAGACTCTATAGGTATTATTGCTTGAAGTGTAGTAGGGATTAATACTGGGGGCTTATTCCTTGCCTTTATTAGCTCTAGCATGGAGGTAAGCATTATTGGTGGTGTAGTTAACCTTAGTGAGGTTGATGTTAGCAGCTTGGGCCTGTAAACTGGAGGGGCTGTTGAGTGAGCTGTCTTTAGAAGTTGGAGTTACCTTAGCTTGATCCTAGATATTCCTGAACGCTCCAGCTTGGATATTGAATATGTTGGCGGACTTACCTCTGGTGGTGAGGTTGTGGGGAGTTGGGATGTCTTCGCGCGACGTTTCCTTGGTTATCTTGGGCTGTGTCTTAGCTATGGTAGTTGTTAGTAATTGAGATAGTGAACATGTAGGTTGTTGTTTTTGAGTAATTGAAGGTGTTAGTCTTTCTGATCTTAAGTGTTGTTATTGCTTTTTCTGAAAACGTGATAAAGGAAAAGGAGATAAGAGAAAAGAGTGTAACTAGGTAGGTAGGCGTTATGCCTCTACTCCTACTGGTTTTAGGCCTGATTAGCTATACTGTTTTAGGTCTCTGCGGTTGACCTTATATTCTTTCTTCTAGGCCTCTGCTAGTTAATCTATTAGGGGTTGCGCAAACTGCTGACGGCTTTGCGGCAGATTTGTCCTGTTCTTCTGTGGTGAACTTATCAGTTCTTAGGGGCTGTCTCGTCTAAATATCGTGAGGCTTTATGTTCTTATTAGTTTAGAGGGCCTGTTAGGTAGATCTAGTCTAGCCTTAACAGCTTGTGATATTAAAGAGCAGTAAGGGTGAAAATAAATAAAAATCTAATACTCCCCACTATGTGGGCTATAATGCCTTTAGGGTCTTTTTTAAGGTCTTTTCGTATCCCTATATTCCTACTAGCAGAGTTGCGCTTAGCTGTTGCACTTCTCTGCTCGTTGCGAATTGGGTTTATAAATAACTACCTAACTCCTGTTGATATATCACATTTCTTGGTATTATGTAGCTGGTAATAATAGTTGTAGTTATTGTATATATCGTATCGATCTGTTTGCCTAGCATAAGAGTAAGCTCTTCTCTAGCGCCTCCTATAGGCGTCTAAAAGAAGAAAGAATCTGCCTCTGGGTACTATTGAAATGGTCGTAGGCCTAGCGGCTGAGAGCTATACGACGCAGCGGTGTATATGCGCCCTCGGGCGTGTATAGCTACTGTAGCTATATAACTCTATGGTTTTAAGGCCTACGATCTTAAAAGAAAAAGGAAAGGACTTCTTATCTACTTTATAGATNTAAAAGAAAAAGGAAAGGACTTCTTATCTACTTTATAGATCTAAAATAAAAAGAATAGGATCAAAAGCTTAAAAATCCGCTAAAAAATGAGTGAATTCTGCCTCTGATCTATGAGGATTGATGATGATGTCTGAGCTAACTTCTCGCCCCTTGAAGGGGGCTAGTAATCTGACCTCTAAACGCCGAAAACGCCGAAAAATCCAGTGGGCCCACCAAACCCCGTTCCATTACCAGTCCCTATGATTGATTGCGCCAAATCGAACCCCACAATCGACCTTAATTACGCGTTTCAGTGTGGCACATATCTCGAGTCCAGCGGCAACACACGAACGAGGCTACTCGTATCCAGGTGAAACCATTTTCTCACAGTAATCGAGTCAGCGCTCGCCAGTGCGTCGCTTCAAAGAGCTCATCATACTCTTAAGCAATACGAATAATGGATGGTCGATCAAGATACGGGTGCCGGGCGTGTACTACATAAACCTAAGCTCCGACTTTGATCTCTCGAACTGCATGTTCTGTGGTACATAGGACGACGGAACAAATCTAGATGATTTGAATTCGGACGCCATCTGAGATGAACTAAGATACAATTTAGATGCCCATTCCTCTGGGGCGTCGTAAAAGAATTATAATCCCTTAAAGTGACGAATCAGTTCAAAGATACGAAGGCGAAACTCTTCCCCAAAAGCCTTAATCGTCCGGGAAGGTCACGCCACATCATGTGCACACCCGCGAGCTGGCTGTATCCTGTTACGAAAAATCAGCAAACGCTTGAGGAGACGGAGCATCTTAGAGTAATGTACCCGAGCACACAATGTTAAAAGAAAATTCATTGACTGTATCTGAAGTACGCTACGGAGACCTAGTCGCCATAACAGGAACGCCGTCAGCAGTGGCACACCACGAGCTGGGCAAGAACTTCAGGGTCACACCCTTCAAAATATCTCCTGGTTTCACGAGCGGCGCGTGGTCCGATGTAAGATGTCGGCAACAAGGGAAACCCTCCAGGGTTTGGAGTTTAAGACTTGAGAAGCTGAAAAGTAATAAACATTAATGAGTTCAGCATAAAGATAATACGAGAACACGGTTGGAGGAACGAGATATCTGGTGCTTTGAGATGATCCAAGGTGGAGGGCTCAGTCAATATGCCCCACAAACTGCCCTCAACTCTCCGGGACCAGGACACGTCCGGGTTAGTTCTTACGGTAGCAATAATTAGCTGATGGGGAAAAGTTACTCAAGCAAGCTCAATCGTTAACAGCTGCGCTGGTTTCCAGAGACTGTAGACTTGGATCTCGTCAGTGCCGCTTAGTGCATTCTCATGCTTGTCTTGATGTGTATCTATAATTGCATCATGTTGAACGTAGTTACTCTGACTTCTCACACTTATTTCCTTCATGTGGGATAACAAGGCATCGCGCCGTCAAACTGAATGAGGAATGAGTTCATATCGGCACGTGTTCAAATATCACTCGTTGAAAAGCGGGAGATGATAGTCTCTCGCTGCGTTCGTTTCTCTTCGCTCAATGCTGAAAGCAAGCACTAAGTGTTTCTTTATTGACTATGACAATCCCTGCATCATGGCCACGGTGACGTGGAGTGATAAGTTCAGATTCGTACCAGACACAATGGGCTCCAATGCTTCGGAACCCACTCTTCACTTCTGGTACGAAAGGGCCGCCTGCCTTGGGTGGGTACAGGGGACGACTTCTAGAGGATCGAGAAACGCAAAAATCGCCGACAGGCAAATAATGCACATTCACGCAAAGCGCACCGCTGCCTTCATGAAGCAACCCAATCACGGGTCCCAGTTAAACGCTGGTACGAATGTTGTCTGTTGGGCCGTGATCAGGCTACATCCCGCCTTCAACTTTCTCATACGCCAAAACCTGTCACGATTGAAGCTTGATGCTTGGCAGATATCGAGTCTTCAAATGTGAACTTCCACGTTCTGACAATCAAATGAACGCGCAGCATGGACCACTGAATCCTTGCTGAGGGATTTCTCGCGCTCTTCTCAACATTAGTAGGCTGAAACATAGAGTGTTTTTGCCAATCCTGCGAGACCCTGCTTCATTCATCTTCCAACACAGCATTCAACAGGCTACCTCACGCTAAGCGATTATTTGGATGGCGTGTTATCTCACTTAAGAGAGGAGCGACAAGACATAAGTGGGACGTATCGCCAATCCATATCAACCACTTCTTAGAGCTGGACCTCTTCGCGGGGGCTGCCAGACGGCGTGTCGATCCAGCCTTCAACCTTTTAGAAGCACTAAGTGAGTTTACAACGCGCATTCTGCTCCCACCCTAGCTGACGTTGACGTCACAACGACAAGACTACGCCGAGGCCAAATGTCTTGCCTCTAAAACAATGATCCAGATAAGTTCAACCAGCTCAATTGAGAGGATCAGACCAACCTCTCAACGTTGCTATCAGAAAGCGCGAAACCTTTGCTAGTCATCTGCTGCGCACTGCGAAACACAGTTTGATTTAGACCCCTCATTGGTCTGTTGCTGGACGGACCTAAAGTACCTTTGACACTTTAGATGAGATGTTGCTTCAGCCGTGAACCGACTGGTCGACTGTAATTCGCTAGAGTTTTCCGCCACCGCAAAGCAAATTGAGATGAGATGGGTATATAGACTGATATCCTCAACTTCGACCCAGCGCATGATCCGGTGAACTCAGAAACGCGTCATCTTGTGTGTCGTCAGATTCGCAGCCAAACTCCTAACATCAAACGAGAAAATAGGGTCAAGTTCGAGGGCTAGAAGCTGAGGGGCTTGCACTTAGCGTTAGCGTCTAGGGCTTCAAATACAACGTTGCATTGTTTGGTGATTATCTGGGGAGCTGCAAATGTCTCGAACAAGCTCTCGACTTCCTATCAGTACCTCTATTTATATGAAACAAGGTCAGGCTGTTAGGCTGTAACTTATACGAATGGGAATTAGGGGGCTTGATGGGCAGTACTGATGGTTCCTTATCTCTGGATGGGTGATTGCGTATGGATAGAATGAGAGTCGCCCTTCAGTGGATTGAGAGCTTGGATGTCAACGCCCCATTTAGCCCCAGTTCGCGGGAGGAAGACTTGCCGCCGGGGGCTAAACGGACGACTCCTATAACAGGTCTACAGATCACAGCTTTCAAAGGATAACGAAGCTTGCTGAAGTTCTGGTCCGGTATGAAGCTCGAAATAATGTGGTAGAGTTTGTCATAGGATTGAACGCAGCGGGATTTACGCCGAATAAGGGGCACAATGACTTGGCGATATGGCTGAACGGTTAAGCCCAGAAAGGACAACAGAAGGACAGATGCCAAATGACTATTGAATGATTTTAAAACAACCAAGACATGGCCTCTTTGCACAGTCCTTGGCAAGGTCTCGGTCTCATCTGTTCAGATGCCCCACGCTGGCATTGCAGATTTTGCCGACGTCCCGGGGGAAAGTGACTTGGGCGCCCTTAAGGAAGGAAGGGAATCTCCGCGCATCCGCTGATATTAATGGAAACGTTTCATTCGTTGTGTATTGGAAGTAATGTTTGCCAGTCCCAGAGTGACTTTGTTCTTGTTTGAGACTTATGGAGGTTCGGGGTATTTTGAGTGAGACGGCTGATCTCATCCGCGGCAACAGGTGTTAGTGACCGGTAGTTAACGAGGTCCCAAGCCTTAAGGAATATGAGCTTTCAACGCAAAGCTGTCAATACATCCATAACCGTCGTCGAGGTGATAGTATGCTTCAACGCAACATCCCGGTGCTTCTTACTATTCACCAACTTATGCGTCTTACTGTCAGAAATAAAGAGCGTTCCGGAATTAGCCAAGTCAAAACAAGTCTCCGGAGGTAATTAGTGTTCAAGGGGTAACTCAGACTCCTATCATGCCTTCCGTGAATGCTCAAGCAAGTTTGGCCACATGCAATAAACGTAGGTGCTGGCGCAGATTCGGATGTTGGGCTAGGATGCGTTGATATCGGTTTGATATCGTAAATCGTCGACGTCACCCTTAACTTAATCGAGCAAGTTGCCTTTTGGGCTGGCTAGGTAGTCTTCGTTGCTGTTTTGATCGAATCCGGATCAATGTGAGTTGTGTCGCAAATTGCAGGGTTGCAACTTCATCCTCACCATCAGAAAGAACATGGAACTGTGAGCGGAACTGATACTGAGGCTGTACAGTTCAGCACATGAACCCACCCATGGACATAAACAGCTCTGCAGGTTATAATTCTCTTGAAAGTTAAGTGAGGTAAGATTTGGCCATCATTCATGATCGGTATACCTTCTGGTACTGCACGCGCTTGCAGCTCCATGCTGATACATCTCGAGATCGGTATTACAAACGGCCAATACATAATGAACTCAAAGCAGCACCAGTCTCGCATAATGACGCATCTACCTTCGAAAGAACGACATCCCATAAACCCATCGTTTCATTACTGCGCTGATTCAGGACCAAGGAATGACTAGCGAACAAGTAACTGATTTCCTTTTCCTGAACGAATCTAGGAAAGTCCCTAGCGGATGTGACTGCCTTCACATTGGTGCCATTCTTGGTGATAATTGAGAGTGTCCCATGGGTCTTTATAAAGATCGCGACCAGTGACACCAACGACACGTAGCACCGAGTTCCCAGTTAATTCATTCTCCCCCTGAAGACCTAGAATGCGGCGACAACGACTTATGGACTGGCTTAATAAGTCGGCCTACCACCTCGCCGGCCACGAAGGGAAGAGACCGACTTGACAAATTACGTTTCAGGAGGTTCCGTTGTCAGTTGCGTTCTTCTGACAATAGAATTTATGAGGCATACCACTCACACTTGAGGTGCAAGCTATCCAAGTCTCTGGCAAACACCATCAGGGAGTGTTTTACATGCTCCAAATCATATGAACGTCTACGTAATTGGCTTTTTAAGCTTGGTCGATCCGCATTGAATCAGGCTGGCTTTCTTATGGACTGAAGAATCTGTCTCATTATTCCCTGCATCATGTTCTTGTGCTCAAAAATGATGCTAATATCTTTATTCCTAGCCGCCATCTTTCTAAACATTAAGCTACGTGCTCCCGATAAAGTACACTATACTATAGATAGCTAGAGAAGCGGTGTCTCGGAAAGAAACGTCTATGTGTTCGCGTTACTGACACTGGGTTGATATCCACCTCAAGACTTGGTATATGCCATGACTTCTCTGAGACTTAGAAAACGCTTCCCAATAGAAGCTCCAAAAAAGAAACTGCGGTCTGTGTATCATGAAGATTACAGCACGATGAACTATTTTGTCGATTATGATTCCAACGAATTCAGTCTCAGTGAGACCTTTAGAATATTCGGCGCCTTGTACCCCGATCCGACCAGCAAGGAACGCTATTCGAGAGTGCATGCAACAAATCTGACACAACCGAGTGAATTTTCCTTGTGAATGTGAACATGGGAGCTCTCACTCACTGTTTTGATGTTGGACGAAAATAAGCCTTGAATCTATTGTCTTCCCACGGCGACCGACGCTCGAGCAACTGTGAAGTTCACGCTTTCGCTGCGGCCCACAAGGGTGATGTCTTCAGCCTCGTCGACAGCTAGTTCGAGGGGCTGCTGGCAGAGATATATAAGCCACATCCGCTGCCACTCGACGACACAGAGTAGTGTAACATCTGTTCATGAAGCCTGACACTTACGAAATTATTTCTCTGCGTGGAACTACAATATCTGTTTTCCAAAACGTCATGAACCTCACGAAGACATCCCTGCACGGTCTTAACGTAAGGCTGCCTGGGGGCGGCTGAACGTTCAGCAACAGCGATGCTCGAACGAACTCATCAAGGCTTCGGTTAAATTACCCGCACGGCACTCAAGTGAAGCAAGGTCGCTGACAAGCTTCTCCAACTCGTGGTAGAGTTCCACGCCTTCGATCAAATATGGTTTATCGACGTCGGTAATTCTCTCTCCGCCCAAAGGTTTTGGCTAAATCAGAGGGCTTTTCAACACGACAAATTTCTGGACGTCACACTGGTATTGCCAGACAGAAGCTAAGGGGCTGGGTATCTCCTTCATAGCGCCGACCTATTGGTAGCAAAGGCGCTATTCTGATGTGGGCGGCGTGGAGTTGCATGATGATTGGAACAACCTGATGACCTTCAATACCTTGTGTGGTCTCATCTCAGTGCTGACTTTTTCCTTTCAACTTCAAGAACCAGCCTGCTCACAGTAATTGAAATCCAGTCGCGGGGGTTGGACGAGGGCTCTAAGTGAGTCGGGACATGTATGCTCATACCAATCTCACTGATACAGAACATGATATCGATCTCTTGAAAGAAAGGGCACGCTCGTTAGCAAGATCCTTAGGGCTTGCCTTCCACAGCCAAGCCCACAAGTTTAAATATTCAGGCTGTCATTCTCCAGGATGTCCCTTAGCAGCCCCTAGGCTGACGTAGCAGTGCTCAGTAACTTTCAATTTCATCTGTATCAAATTGCAGCATACTTCTGCCCGTGATTTCATCGCGATTTCATCGCGAAGCATGTCACTGCCAGCAGACTACAGCTGGCTTAGCATGCAGGCAGAAGTATGCATACCTATCCACAGCCTTCTCTCCCGCATACTTCTAGCTAAGTAGTCACCAGCGAAGCCGCCGAAACCGCATGTATAGGGCAGTGCGTGAAGTGGCTTGATTAATCTAGCTACGAGCGCCGGGCGCGCCTAGCTATAAAGTGGTATAGCTGATCCCTTATATAAAGACGGGATTCAGGCTAAGGTTCAGGCCTTAAGCCTAAGCCTAGTTAACTACTATTTTATACCCCCCTTTTAGTTAATACCTCTTATACCCTATAAAGCTATTCCTATCCTAAAGTAGTAATTAGATTAATTATATAATTATTAGCTTTATTTCTAGCTATCTCCTTTATACTTTCCTTTTTATATTAACTTTATTATTTTATCTTACTTCTTAAAATACTTCTAATTTTTAATCCTTAGTTATATATTAATTATAATATAAAACCCTTATTAACTTTAAAGTAACTTTAATATAAATTTAAGTTATATAGTTTAGTAGTTTAGTTACTTCTAGATTATATAGATTTAGATTAAAAAAACTAGTAACTTAATTTTAAGG
Source organism: Colletotrichum gloeosporioides (assembly GCF_011800055.1). Lineage (NCBI taxonomy): Eukaryota > Fungi > Ascomycota > Sordariomycetes > Glomerellales > Glomerellaceae > Colletotrichum > Colletotrichum gloeosporioides. The sequence continues at coordinate 601,393 of NW_025544709.1, read as the reverse complement.
TTTTAAATTTAAATTAGATTTATAGTAATTAGGTTTAGTTAACTCCTTAATATTAGTTAAATAATATAGGTTTTATATTTTATAGTTAAGTTTAATACCTTAAAATAAGTAGAGTTTATAGATTTTTATAAAAGTTAGTTCTAAAATATATTAATATTTTATATAAACTTAATTAACTAGGATAATTATTAGAAGATATTATAAAGTTTAGTTCTCTTTTTATTTTTATTTTAATTTATACTTTTAAGATCTAATTAAAATTAAGTAAGTTAAACTTAGGCTTATATCTCTTTTAGTAGTTAGTATTATTATATTTTAATATAGATAAATATTAACTAAGATATTTAACTTAGTGATAAACTTATAACTTAGTAAAGTTAAAGTCTTTAATTACTTTTTAAACCTTTATTATTAAATAACTTCTTATATAGGAGACTTTTATAGTTAGCGATTTAACTATTAAAAAGAGCGAATTGAGGCGATTAAAATAATATAAAGTCTAATTATAAAAGTTAATTGGTTAGTAAGATATAAAGGAATGAAGTTATTATATATAAAAGAAATAAATAAGTATATTAAACTTAATTAAGATTAAGCCTTAAGATATTATCTTTAGATTAGGACTTATTATTAGTTATAAGTAGTTTAGATAAACTTAGTATTCTAATAAAGTTATAATACTTCTCTACTATTAGTAGTTTAGTAAAGCTATTAGTAACTATCTTATAGGTTAGGATATAATTAATCTTAAAGTCTTTATTATTAATATTATTAATAATCTAGTGATATTTAATTTTAATATAGCGTAGTTTAAGTAACTATTTACCTAATAGGTAATTATTAAGGGTATTTATAGAATTTATATATACTTAGAGGGGTAGTTAAATAGAGATANTAATAGATAATTATTAAAGGTATTTATAAAATCTATATATACTTAGAGGGGTAATTAAATAAAGATATTTATCCCTTTAAAGAGATCTATAATATATAGTAAAGCCTTCCCTCTAAGTATTAGATTTATCTACTTNATATAGTAGAGCTTTCCCTCTAGGTATTAGATTTATCTACTTAGCTTTATAAGTTAATATAGCTATAAATAATTATAGTGTTAATTTCTAGGTAATTAATATTTCTCTATATATAACTATATAGCTAGCTGTTAACTTATTTATTTTTTTATAGTTAGACTAGCTAGTGTTATAGAATACTAATAATTTAAGGTTATTAATAGAATAACTTAAACTACTAAGGTAGAGTATTAGTTATTATAAGCTATAGAGATATCTCTATATTAATCTTAGTAGTTTATTATACTTTTTAGAAGTATATTATTAATCTCTAGTAGTTCTACCTATAGGCATTATAATATCTAGTTATATATTATTTATAATTCACTATAATTTACTTAGATTACTTTAATATTTATATATCTTAGTAGGCGTTTTATATTATTTTATAATCTCTAGTAGCTAAGTATTACTAGAGGAGTAGGGAACTTAGTTATATCTAGTAATACCTTTCTCTATTAGTATATTATTAATATATTTAGCTTATAAGATCTAAAGTTATTTTATCTTTTAGTAATAAATAATCTTAAACTTAAGAAACTATTATACCTTACCTAAATCTTTAATCTAAAAGAAGTTATATAAGTTATTTTTAAAGTTATTAACTTACTTAATATTAGGTATAGTAATAAGTATATTATTAATATAAAGTAATATTATAACGCTATCCTTATTAATAAGAATATAGGGTTTTTTTAGGAGTAAATTAAACCCTAATTACTTAAGGATAGTAATAATTTATTTATACTAGAGAAGAAGGAATTCTCTTAGCTTATAGAGAGCTTTTTTTAATCTATAGAACTAGCTAAATCTATTATTAAACCTATAAGGTTAGGTAATAAAAATATTATAATCTCTTATAAAGGTATTTAGGAAGGTTATAACTATATTAATTTAGTAAAGTTTTAGATCTTTAAGTATTATAATTAGTAAAAAGACTTATAAAGTAATAAGATTAGTAATAGTAGTATAGACTATTTTATTATCCTTATCTTAAAAGTTACTATAGATCACCTATCTTACTCTAACTTTATTAAGTCTTTTATCTATAGTAACCTTTTTATTATATATCTATTTACTTAAGAGATATTTAAGGCTATCTAAAAGCTCTTTAAGCTATTAATATTCTATCCCTTATAAGCTATTAATTTAAGTCTTTATAGTATTAAAAATAGCTAATTTTAGAGGTCCTTCTTCTATTACCTCTTACTTCTTAAAGGTTATAAATAAATAAATCTCTAAACTAAAGACTTATAATAAGTTAGATACTAAGAAAGTAAAAGTAATTAGTTCTTAATCTATTTTATTATTAATTAAGTTAATCTTTATAACTTCTATCTTACTAAATTCCCTATTAAATTTCTTTATATTATATAGTACTTAGGTTTTAAATATTTAAGTTATTTAAGTAGAAGAAAAAGTAGTTACTTTTAGTAATCTTATAAGGATAGAGCCTCTATTACTACCCCTTAGTCTTCCCCTCTATCTTCTTTATATTAAGTAAGGAGTTTAGAGTAAAATACTAAGAGAGCTTTATTATTATAAAGTATCCTCTAGTAATTATTATTACTAAGGAGTAATAGGAGATCTCTACTCTAGAGGAGTAGTAAGAGAATATTACTCTAGAGGAATATATTAATTATTTTACTATAAGGGAGAAACTTCTTTTAGTATTAATTATACCTATATATTTATAGTACTAGTATTTAGTACTAGTATATATAGTTCTAGATCTAAGGTTAGTAAACTACCTCCCTTTCTACTAACTTCTTTTTATTCTTAAGGAGGTTTATCTTCTTATTCTTATTTATTATTACTTTCTAATTCTTAAGCTTCTTTTAGGTATAAATTATCTACTTCCTCTTATAGTAGTTCTTATTTAGTAGAATAAATATAATAGTATAACCCTATATTTAAATTATAAAGCTAAAACTTAGCTTTATAAGTTATAGTTAGTAATTTATTACTATACTTATAGGTTTCTAGCTTAACTTCTTCTCCTAGCTATAAGTTATTAAATTTAACTAAGAGGAGCTCTCTTTTATTTTCCTTAAATATTATATCCCTTATTTACTAAATACTATTAATCCTTTTAATAAGAATATAAAAGATATTACTATAGAGGCTATTATATCCTATAAATCTTCTAAGTTTAGTTTTAAGCTTTATCTTCTACCCTTTTATATATAGATAGCTATCTAAGTAAATATAGATATAAGTTTAGTAGCTTTAGTAGTAGAAATAGTATATATATAGTTTTTTTATAGTAGGAGATATATTAAAAGTATTTATTAGTTTCTTATAAGGACTAATATTACCCTTACTATTAGATAGTAGATTACTAATTTCTATAGAAGCTTTTATTAACTAAGGTTAAAAGGATTTAGGAAGGTTAGTTTCTATATATATTACTTATACTTTTTACTATATAGTTCTACTAAAGCTTTCTACCTTCTTATTTTATTAATAAGAGTGAAGTGCTACTATCTTTAGGATAAAACCTTATTCTTAAATAAAAAGCTCTATTATTTTAAGAAAAGCTATATTATTATCTATAATAACCTCAGAGAAGTAAATAATACTATTTATTACTATAATCTTTCTTAGAAACTAGCTTTATAGCTAAATAGCTATATTTTTCTTTAATTTAAATACTTAGAACTATTTATAAGTTAAGAAGGCTTCTATAATATAGAGGTTATAAATAATACCTCTAAAGCTTTATAGTATTAGTTCTAAGAAGTTAATTTAAAGTCTCTAAAAGGCTTAGGTTAGTTATTCTTATTATCTATTACTAGGTTATTATATTAATTTTACTATAAAGTAGATATAATACTTATATCCTATAAAAAGTACTCTAAAGAGGTTTATATTAGTATCTCTTATAGTAGTAATAGTTACTTCTCTAAATAGATACCTTAGATAAGTGTAAAAAGTTTAGTAATCTAGCCTAAAAGAGCTAAATTTATTACCTTAGTTAGAAGGATAGATCTAAAATTAAAAGACTTATATATCCTATTTAAAGTTAGTAATAACTTTAGATATATCTTTATAAACTAAAGTATTATCTAAACTATTAAAATAGATACCTATCTTCTAAAGAAGACTAATACTAATAATTTATACTATATTATAAAGTTTATAGAGAGCACTATATAATTAGAAAGTAGTTTTTTTACTACTTAGTTTAGTAGTAATTACTTTAGCTATATTAATAGCTTAGCTAATTTAGTCCTTTCTACTTATATAGTTTATAGTTAATCCTTAAGGGAGATCTTAAAATTCCTTAAAAATAGAGAGATTATTAAGAATATATTATTATAACTTGTTATATATAGATAACAGTTAACTAACCTACTTAGGCGTTAGGCGGCTAGGATAGGATATTTATACTATAGAATTAAAGGGAATAATAGGGACTTACTTAGAATAGAAGAACTATAATATAAGTTATATAATAATAAGATAAGAGAACAATTAGTAGAGTATAAGAAGAAACGCTTAGTAATTAGTTAGTATTACTAATTAATTATAATCACCTATATACCTAAGTGATCACCTAAAAGTAAATAAAGGATACTATTTAGGACTTATATATAGTATAACCTAAGCCTCACTTAAGGTTAGACTTCTATAGCTCTTTAGTAATTAACTTAGTATTTATCCTTATAGATACTTTTAGCTTACCTTTACTATAAATTACTTATTAAGCTTAAGACTAATTACTTTAGTCTCTAAAAGACTTAATCTACTATAGCTTATAACTTATAACTTAAATTATAACCTTAGTATACTATTATAATATATTAATCCTTAGCTTCTATTAACAGACCCTACTATTAGATAGCTAACTATAATACTTTAATTACTCCTATTTAGTAAGTTAACTATTAATACCTACTAATAGTAAAAATAATAAGTATATCTTTATATACCTCTACTAAGTTACTTACTCTAAAGACCTCCTCCTCTTTATAGTAGCTAGTTTAAAACCTAGCTAAAGAACTTAAAGGAGCTTCTATAGTAGTAGACTTTAATAATAAAGTAACCTTAAAGAAAGATACCTATAAACGCCTTTAAACTAGAGTTAAGAAAGGAGATAATAATATTACTAAGGTCTAAACTATATATAATAATACTACTATAGAGCTTTAAAGCCTTAAAGAAATAATATAATAACTAAGAAATAACCCCTAGTGTATTATAAACCTAGAAAATAAAGTAATCTAACTTAGAGGATAAAATAGTAATACTAATATTAAAGAACTCTAAGAAGAAATCTACACCTTATATATAGCTACTAATATTATTATAACCCCTACTAGGGGATAATAGAAGCTTAAGCTTAGTACCCTAATTACTTATAATAATACCTTTAGATAACTTAAGTTATTCTTAATCTAAGTTAAAAACTACTAGAACTTCTACTATAGAGACTTTACTAGCTAGACTAAAAAAGTTATCTATATTACTACTTACTTATAAAGATAAGCCCTTAAATAGTTTAAACCTATCTAAGAAGAGTTCCTTAAGTATAAAACCTATATAAATACTCTACTAAGACCTATAATATCTATAATAGCTTTAAAAGATTTAAAGATACCCTCTGCTCTCTCTTCTAAAACCCTAATAAGAAATAATAAGTTAAAAGAGACCTTATATAGCTATAATAGATAAAGTTAACTAAAAAATATACTACTATATTTAGATAACTTAGTATTTAACTTAACCTCACTAAAGAAACTAAGATCTTTATATTCTATTAAGGACTTAAGGATAAAGTTAAAAATAAAATTATTAAGATTAACTATCTTAAAGACTTTCTTTAGTATACTAACTTAGCTATTAAGATTAATAATTAACTTTTTAAACACTATAAGGAAAAAGGCAAAAAAAGATAAGGATTAAACTCTAAACGTAAGTACTAATAGTAGCCCTATTAGAAGTTTAGCCTTTAGTAGAATAACTATAAACCTTATAATAACTAGAATAATACCTACTAAAGTACTACTTATAGATAACACAGTAGACCTATAGATCTCAGTATAATAACTAAACCTAATAATAAAAAACCTTAAAACCCTAAGTATTATAACTATAATNAATAATAAAAAACCTTAAAACCCTAAGTATTATAACTATAATAAATAAAGATATATTACTAGAAATTATAAGTAGCCTAATAAGTTAATACTATTATAAAAACCTTATATATATCCTAATCTTAGACTAAATATTATAATAATAACTATTAAATCCACCTTAAAGATAAAAAAATATTAAGATACTACCTAAGAGATAGTAACTCTAGATGTTCTAGATATAATATAACTACTCTAAATATATATCTAAAAACCTTAGTAATAATATATACTAGTAATAATAAGATCTAAAGGAAAACTAAAAAATAACTAAATAAAATACTCTAAGTATAGTAACTCTAACTAATTCCTAGTTCTACCCTAAAAATAACTAATAGCTAAAGTTAGACTAACTATAAACTCCTAAACTAAACTACCTATATAACACCTAAAAAACTAGAGAGTAATAATAAATAAAGACTCTTATACCTCTAAGTAACTAAAGAAATATACCTAGAAAGGATCTAAGAAAAGCTTTATAACCTACTTTAGGAAAGATAACTTAGTACTATACTTTTATATATAGAATAAAGGAAGTAGGTATATAGAAATCTTATTAGAATTAAATAAATTAATTAAGAACTCTAAGAATAGATAAGAGAAGAATTTAATAATAAACTAGATTACTAATATAACTTCCTAGAGGAATAATAACTATTTAATCTTATAAATAACTAAACTTTTAGAAAAAGAGAAGGTTCTCCTTATAACTTAAATAAACCTTATAATATTATATATTAATATATTTAGGTAGAGATTACCTATAAGCTTACCCTTAGTATAGATAATACTAGCTCTAAAGAGAAATCTAAGAAAGATAACACACTTAAGCGAATTATATATAAATAAATTAACTTATATAATAATAAATAATTTATTAAGCTTTATAGTATACCTAATATAAGACTAAGAATATATTATACCTTATAACTTAGAATTAAAAATTACCTATACCTCAAAATCACTAACCCTAACTATTAATACCTCTTTTAGGTATAGTATTTTTTTAACTACTATAAAATCTATATAGGAGATAAGTATAACTACTATTTCTAACCTAGGTAATATAATAATAATCCCCTATAAAACATCTATACTATATATACCCTCACTAAATAGGAACTTAGAAAGTTTAATAATAATATTACTATATTTACCTCTAACTAATAATTCCCTATAGAATACCTCTATAATAAATAGATAAAATAGGATAAATATTAATATAATAAATACTAGATTTACTATAAAGAAAAAGTATACGCTTAGAGAATTATAAAGAATAAACCTTAACCTCCTTAAGTTAAATACTATAAAAATAGCTTTATAAAGGTATAATAAGAAGGGAAGTAAATTACCTACTTAAGATATCTAGAGTAATTAAAAAACTAAACTTACTTACTAATATAGAACTATAATAAGTAATAAAGAAAAGGTTTATCTACTAAATATTATAAGGATATTAAAGTAATATAGAACTTAAAGTTACTATTAATTAATAGATAACACTTATACTAATTAATAGTAAAGCTAAAATAAACTTTATTACCCCTTAAACTATTAATAAGCTAAAAGTACTATAGGGAGGAAAAGAATAACTATATTAATTATATATAGTAGAAGGAGAAGAATTTAAGTATAAAGGAGGTACTATTTATAATAAAACTACGCCTCTTAAGATAAGCTACTTAAATTAAAAAAAAAGAATTTAATTTAATATTACTAACTTAAGAATATATAATATAGTACTAAGACTACTTTAGCTATAAATAAGTAACCTATAGATAGATTAGAGTAAAAGCTAACTCTATTAGGACTATAATAACTTAGTCCTTAAGTAGCCTTATTAAAAATAAGCCTTAAATAAGCTAATACTATACGAAATAATAAGATAATATATCTACTACCTTAAGGTAAAAAAAGCTATATTATAATTATTAACTATAATAGATCTTAAATAAAAGAATAATTTATTTCTATCTATCCTAGAAGAATATAGAGTTTATAAGAAACTCTTTATAGCTAAATTAGAGACTAAACTGCCTAAATATACTAGTTTTAATTATAAAATCCCCCTTAAAGAAAGGAAAAAACTATAATTTAATAAAATCTATAGACTTAACCTAATAGAGATAGAAGCTTTAGATAAGTACTTTAAAGAAAACCTTAGGAAAAGTTATATTAAACCTTTAATATTACTAGTAAGAAGCCCTATCCTATTTATACTAAAAAAGAACAGAAAACTATAACTATATATTAACTATTATATACTTAATAAAATAATAATTAAAAATTACTACCTATTACCCCTTATAGATAAGATAAAATAACTCCTATATAAAGCTAACTAATTTATAGCCCTTAATCTTAAAGGGGCTTATAACTTAATCTAAATAAAATAAGGTAAAAAATAGAAGACTACTTTCTAGATATAAAAAGGATATTTTAAATACCTCGTTATACCTTTTAGTCTTACTAATATACCTATAATATTCTAAAATATAATTAATATAGTACTATATAAATATATTAATATTTATATAGTTATCTACTTAGATAATATCCTTATTTTCTTACCTATACTTAAGAAGTATAAAGAAGATATTCACTATATTTTATAAGCTTTTTAGAAAACTAAACTTTTAATTAAACCTAAGAAAAGTGAATTTTATATATAAAAAGTAGAATACCTTAGATTCACTATTACCCCTAAGAAGGTTTATATATTAGAAAATAAAGTTAAAGCTATTAAAGAATAGCTAGAACCTAATAACCTTAAGGAAGTCTAAAAATTCTTAAGTTTTATTAACTTTTACTATAAATTTATTAAAGACTATAGTAAGATTAATATAGCTCTCACTAGCCTTAGCTATAAAAACACACCCTTTATATAAGAAGAACTATAATAGATAGTATTTTAGAAAATTAAGGACCTTATTACTAATAAACCTATCCTAATTATCTTAAACCTAATAAAATAGTTTGAAGTAGAACCTAATATATCTAACTATATAATTAAAGTATAACTATTATAATAAGATTTAGAAAGATACTTATACTTATACGCTTTCTTCTCTTATAAGCTCTATAGACTAAAACTTAACTACTAGATATATAATAAAGAGCTTATAGTAATTATTAAAGCTTTTAAAGAATAGAGACCTAAACTCTTAGGAATAATTTATAAAGTACTTATATACTCTAATTATAAAAATCTTTTACATTTTATAACCTCAAAAATACTTAATAAATAATAAATCTAATAATTAGAATTCCTCTTAGAATTTAACTTCTAAATAATCTATTAAAAAAGATTAGATAATAGTAGAGTAAACGCTTTTAGCTAATAATTAAACTATAATATCTTAATACCTAAAGAAACCTAAGTAATTCTTAAATAATAGGATAATAAAGACTTAGTACTAGTAGCTAAACTCCTAATAATAGCTAGACGATCTAATATTAGCCTAACTAATAAACTAGATAATAAAGTAATTATAGAATTTTATATATACCTTATATATAGTTACTAAGGAATTATAAAAACCTAGAAATAATTATAATAATAATATAGAGAAAAGGTTATAAGAGAATATATAGCAAAAGTAATTAAAGATTATAAAGTATACCTAAAAAGTAAACCTACTTAATATTAACCTTATAGTATATTATAACCTTTACTTATACTGTAAACTACTTAGTAATCTATATCTCTTAACTTTATTATTAAATTACTAAAGTTTTAAGAACCCCTTATAGGAGTATACTTTAATAGCATTCTTATTATTATAGACTAACTTATAAAGTATACCTACTTTATCCTATATAAAGAAGTAAGTAATACTAAAGAATATATATATACCTTCCTTAAGTATATTATTACTAACTATAGAACACTTAAGGAAATTATATTAAACTAAGATAAGATCTTTACTTTTAAGTTCTAGAAGTTAATTATATTATAACTTAATATTAAATAATTAATATCTATTATATTCTACCTATAGACTAATAGATAAATAAAATAAATTAATTAAATCCTTAAAACCTACCTCTATACTTATATTAACTATAATTAAGATAACTAGGTTATACTTTTACTAATTACTTAATTTACTTATAATAGTGTAATTAGAGAAAGTACTAAGGAATCCCCTTTCTACCTTAACTATAGCTTTAAACTAACTACTTATAGAGAACTTTAAATAAGCTTAGCTATAGTTAAAGTTATTACTTTAGTATAATAAATTAAAGATATCTAAGGTAATACTTATAAAGAACTTAAATTTATTTAATAATAAATATTAAGATTTAGTAATAAATAAAGGATTAAGGGACTAACCTTAAAAGAGGGAGATAGCACTTACCTTATATAGTAAAATATTAAAATAAAATAACTAAGTAATAAACTTAACTATAAAAAACTTAAACTTTTTAAAATCTTATAAGTTATCTCACTAGTTAACTATAAGCTTAAACTCCTAGAAACTATAAAATACTACCTAGTATTCTATATTTTATTTTTTAAGCTAGCACTATAAGGATTATAAATAAATAACCTTATTATTATAGAAGATAATAAACTAAAGTATAAAATAGAGAAGCTATTAAACTACTAATATAGAGATAATAAATAGGAATATCTTATTAAATAGAAAAACTATAGATATAAAGATAATATATAGGAACTTAATAATAACTTATTTAACTATTAAGATAAGATTAATAAGTATATTAGAATACTTAATTATATTAATCTTAGAGATAAACTAAGCTTACCTATAACCTTAGAAGAATTTAAGGAATATATAAAATATACTAATAAAAGAGAAAGACAAATATAAAAAGAAATATAATAGAAATAAAGAGAAGTTAAGAAATAAAAAATATAACTCCTATTAGTATAGGTATAACTAAGAGGATACCTTAAACTAGTATAATAAGAAAATATATCTATTTAACTAGGAATATTAGAATATAACTAAGACTTCCCTAATAAGAAACTTAGAGTATTAGGATTCTAATTAAGAATTAAATCTAAGTTTAGAATACTAAAACTACTTATAAACTAAACCTCTAATATAGGAGATATTACTAGCTCCTCTTCTATAACCTCTTAACCTTTTTAAAATACTATCCTCTTCTACTTATATAAGTAATCTAATTATACTATAGACTTATCTAACTTAGTCTATATAGTATATAAAGTAGCTACTTTCTTTCTTAATACCTCCTCTTTAGCTACTTTAGTATCTTCTAAATAAGTAGCTTTATTTAATAAGTAATTAACTAAGATAAGTTAGTACTAAATAGAAAATATAATAAAAATGCAAACTTATAAGTATAAATAGTATCTACTACTATATTATAAGACTATTCTAAATAAATATACTTATTATAAACTTTATTACTAAGAAGAAGTTTATAATATTTCCCTAAAGAATAATAATAAGAATAAGGTATATTAATAACTAAACTAAACTTAATAATATATAAAGTATAGTTATAATAATAAAGAGTAGAAGTAGTACTTAATTTTAATTTCTAAATATAACTTAATATAGTGTTAGTATTATAAGTAAAATAGGAAGTATAATTAATAGATCCCTAACTTAGGACTAATAACTTATTTATATTAGGTCTTAAGAGTAAGACTTTTAGAGAGGGGACCTAATATTATAACCTATTATATATAGATAATAGTTAACTAACCTACTTAAGTATTAGGTAGCTAAAATAGGATATTTATACTATAGAATTAAAAGGAATAATAGGGACTTACTTAGAATAGAAGAACTATAGTATAAGTTATATAATAATAAGATAAGAGAATAATTAGTAGAATATAAGAAAAAACGCTTAGTAATTAGTTAGTATTACTAACTAATTATAATTACCTATATACCTAAGTAANAAATACTTAGTAATTAGTTAGTATTACTAACTAATTATAATTACCTATATACCTAAATAATTACCTAAAAGTAGATAAAGGATACTATTTAGGACTTATATATAGTATAACCTAAGCCTCACNAATCACCTAAAAGTAGATAAAGGATACTATTTAGGACTTATATATAGTATAACCTAAGCCTTATTTAAGGTTAGACTTCTATAGCTCTTTAGTAATTAATTTAATATTTATCCTCATAGATACTTTTAGCTTACCTTTACTATAAATCACTTATTAAGCTTAAGACTAATCACCTTAATCTCTAAAAGACTTAATCTACTATAGCTTATAACCTATAACTTAGACTATAACCTCAGTATACTATTATAACGTGTTAATCCCTAGCTTCTATTAGTAGACCTTACTGTTAGATAGCTGACTATAATATATATCTACTAGCGCTAGTATTTAGTATAAAAGAGTTTATCCTCCTAATTAAGGCTATAGATATAATATATTAACTTAGTTATACTTCTTAGTTATTATTTTCTTCTTTATTAACTTCCTTAATAGTACTATATATAAAGAAACTATTAGTCTTTATATCTATAGCTTAATTAGTAAAACTATAACTAAAGTATATAGATTCCTTTATTAGTTACTTCCTAACTCCCTATATATATATAATTTTATATAGATCTTTAGCTAGGGGTTAAGAGTTAAAGTATAAACTAGATACTCTAAAGTCTTCTACTAGGAATAATAGAAAGGTCCTCTTCTAAGTTTAAATTAATAGAGTATCTATAAAAACCTCAGATTATTAGTTAATATCCTATTTAATACTAAAGTTTCTAAAGATACTATCTTAAATTTAGCTTTCTGAGGTAAATACTAAAGTAGATACCTATATTATTAATTACTAAGTTATTAGTAGTTTATTAGTATACTTAAACTTATTATATACTAAAGTATAATACTTATAATATCTAAAGGAATAATTATTATACTTATCTAGGTATAATATTATCTTTCTATAGTAATAGTTATATATCTTATATCTATAGAGAGTCTTAGGATACTTAATATTATAGGAAATATATAAATCCTATAGTTCTATACTCTTAGACTTAAAAGCTTAAGTTTACCTCTTTATAGTAAACTTCTTTTTATTTAATAGAGTTCTAATACTTTAAGAAGTTTACTTATATTATTCTTTTTTACTTAAGTTTCTAAGTTCTTATAAGAAGTTATTATAGTTTTAAATCCCTATAATAAAGTTATTCTTTATAGAGTCTACTTTAACTTAATTAAAACGTCTAAAACCTTAGATAAGTCTATAAGTAAGGGCTATAGTTAATAAGCCTATATTAGAACTATTTAATTTATTAAAAGTTAAGTGAAGATCTTATATAAAATCTTTAGTATTACTATAATTAATTTTAATTATTCTATTCTAGTTATTATAGACTTTACTTATAGCTAGTTTATTAAACTTCTAGGTATATTCTTTAGTCTTAATAAAGATATAGAAGGCTAAAACTATAATAGAAAGACTATTATTAATTATTTCTTCTAAGAGATTATATTAAATCTTCTCTATAAATAACTATTTAGTAAATATAAAACCTATAAGTATTAAATCACCTAAAGAGCTTAGATCTTTAACTATTACTACTTTATCTTCTTTAAAAACTATATCTCTATTATATCTAACTAATATCCCTTTAACTATTAAGTAGAAGAGTAATCCTATTACCTTAAAGGTGTTCTTAAGATTAATTTCCTATAATTTAAAGCTTATAGTTTTAGTTAGTTTAAAGATAGTATTATATATTAGATTTCTTAGATCTAATCTCTTACTAGCTACTTTCTATATAGCTACTCTAGTTATAAGGTTTATAATAGAAGAAGGGGGAGGGCTAATTTAAAATAATTCCCTTTTAGTAGAACTAAAAGAAAATAGAGTTAGATTACTAGTTAAAGATATATTAATTTATTTAATTANAAAAGAAAATAGAGTTAGATTACTAGTTAAAGATATATTAATTTATTTAATTAATTTAGTAGTTTAAAAGAGGTTTAAAGAGTAGTTATAAGTAATTATTAGATATTTATTAAGTAGTTATTACTATATAATTATAGTAATTATTAAATAATTATTAACTTTAGTAACTTAAAGGTTAAAGAGATTTTATAAATAGGGGATATATATTATAATAGTTATAACCTTTACTTAGAAGTATTACTTCTAATAGCTTAGTAATCTATTAATTACCTTATAGTAATTACTAAACTATAAAGTTAGAGTCTTAATAGCTACTTAGAATAACCTTACTATTTAATAAATAGATTTAGGTATTTAGAGGGCTTATAACCTGTATAAAGTAGCTTAATTAATCTAGCTATAAGTGCTAGGCGTACCTAGCTATAAAGTAGTGTAGCTGATCCCTTATATAAAGATAGGATTCAGGCTGGGGTTTAAGCCTCAGGCCTAGGCCTAGCTAACTACTGTCTCACAGGCAGGGACTCTATTCTAGCTTCACAGAAGTAGGGTCTTTTGAGGTTAGGGACGGAGAAGGATAGGACTATAATAATGTATCACAATGTGGCGAATAACGTCACAAATAATGTGGGGTACAGTCTGTTGCGTTAACAGCGTCCGCCCCCGACTTTGACCTGGAAGGAAAATTTTCTGCTAGCCTAAAAACCACTAAATCGCCCCAAACTTCACACCTTAATAGCTCTATACGTACGTAATGCGTACGAATAAAAAAGATATCGTTATAATTACCTAATTGAGGGCTATTAATTGATATATTTTTTATTCGTACGTATTACGTACGTATAGAGCTATGAAGGTGTGAAGTTTAGGGCGATTTAGGGGGTTTTTAGACTAGCGGACACTAAATGCAATGCTGAAAAGAAAAAACGAAACCCCTGGCGCGTTACGTTGAACTGTCCGCTTAAAAACCCCCTTAAAATCGCCCTAAACTTTATACCTTAATAGCTCTATGCGTACGTAATATATACGAATAAAAAAGATATCGTTATAATCACCTAATAGAGGGCTATTGATTGATATATTTTTTATTCGTACGCATTACGCACGCATAGAGCTATGAAGGTGTGAAGTTTGTAGCGATTTGGTGGTTTTCAGCAAAAAGCCCCTTTTTTTTACCTTTTTTAGGCCACAAAGTCAGGGGCGGACGCTGTCAACGCAACGGACTGTAGTGGCGACAAGTGTGGCACTTCAAAAAATACAGCCATTAGCGTTTGCTGCGCTCTGCGGAAGAAACCCACAAAAGCAACATATATCATGGTTTGACAAACTCTTCTGACCGTGCAACCCGCCGTGAGGGTGTAGTCAACCTCCTCGGCGGCTTAAAATTTGCTGCAACGACGAAGAGGAGCGCATCATCGCCGTGCACTGCTGCATCTGTGTGAACGGGAACATAGACGTCTTCTTCAGGCCGACGCAGAGTACTCTACATTATCAAAGATAAGGACGGATAATTCAGGGAGCTGAGCTACTGTAATAGTATCGCGCTCGAGTAGAACGCGATAATTAAAAGGATAGTCCGCATACGTGTCGCTATGTGAAGCCCAACGCTTTCCATGACAGTAGGTGTAAGAAGAAGTGCCGGCAGTCCTCCTGCTGCGTTAAGATTTCTTTTCGTATAGTGTTGCTGACAGAAGAACAGCAGGAAAGAGCATAACCACTCCAGGGCCCATGAGAATAGCTTCAAGTTTAGCACGCATCACACGAGTGGTAATTGCAACTGCGAGTTGACAGTTCCCACTCCCAGAGCGTCCAAGACATGCAAGGGCAGAAGAAACTCCTTTAGCACATTATCTCCTGTGACCACAAAAATCACAAGTCGGATCTGAAAAGTCTTGTGACGTTGTAGAACTTGTTCCCGGATGTCGATAAGGTTTTGTAGTTTGACTGAGGGTGTGCATCGGACAGCTGGGAGTTGGAAGTCCGGCAGCGCTAGCGACAAAACAACCTCAATTCCTCTGGCTAGAACATCATTTCGAGGCTTGAGGAGGAAATCAGCAGACTGGACTGGGAAGACAACTTGCATCAGGAGGTCCTCGGCTCCAATGAGCTCTACAACGCGCAGCAAGATGTCAGCATGTTGTATGTCAATGATTCGGAGCATATCAACTTTGACACTCTCATGGGGGACAGTTTGTAGAACAGAACCCTGGATGTACCAAACCTTCCAAGCCCTGGAATGCGTGCTCTAATACTTGATACTGTTCTAGTGAAGGATGATTTCCTAGTGACTCCACCTGAGCTGGTGAAGAATAAGATCTAAAGGAAAGGGGTTAGGTTCCGGGGACTAACGGTCTGCAGTCTACTTTCAACTACGAGTACTCTGTTTTTCGTGGCCGTCGGGACAATAAGTCCGGACTGTGAATTGATCAGCGACAATTTGAATTATTGGGATGACATCATAGATTGGGCCTTGGTTTCCTTGGACGCCTCTGGATAAGAAGACAGGAATCGACCCTGGAAGGAGTCTCTCATTCCATCAGACTGAAGCAAAATAATGCCACAAACTCGAATGAGAGCATGATTAGTAGTCGCGGAGCTGCCGCGGTTACCGGTGCCGCATCGAGCAGATATCCATCTCCGAACATGCACAAGCAACGGGTCTTCATTTATGTTGTGAGCTGGACCGACAAGGAACAAGAAGTGAATGCACGCGATGATTTAGGCCGACGCAGTATCGTTAGATCCGTGTCCGCACGCAATCTTCATGAAAAACAAGCCGTGCCTCTGAAAGTGTCTGCTGATAGTTGAAGTAAGGTCGCCATCAACGCTATATCCTTTGCTTAGTTAACATTATGGGAGACTTATTCAACATGAAATCCTTTAAAACGTCTCACGCCGACTTCCTATAATCGGGCGATCTTTGCGTTATTTTCAACCCTAAGTCGAAGGCCCAATCAAGTTAATCGACACTGAGTTTCCAAAGTGAACGAAAGCTATGTTTTGACTTGTAATGTCCGAATTCCTCACAAACGGGCGGAATCACACTGCATAGTGCAGTAAGAGTCCACAAAGGACGCACCAGAGCATTTTGATCTAGCTGTCAGATAACAATCAGTTTCAACACTGCAGCTGATAAATTTAGACATCAAGACGTAATTTGACAGCTCCATCAGTTGCCTCCATTTTTGACTTCATGGCTTCCACCATTAAACGCCCACTATTCGGCTTCACTCAAGCTTACAAGATTGACTGTGATATCCACGTATGTGCTGCTTTCATCGGTCTTCCCGGAGTTTGCGACCTACACTCCATCTAAAGCTATCTGTTGTTTCTTGATAGGTGTTTGCTATCATCGCGGGAGATCGGGGTTCCAGTCATGCAGCATAACTGTTCCGCATATGCCTCCGTGGTCAAAAGGATAATTTGGGAGGGCAAGAGGAGACATCCGTGGCCAACAATAGATTGTGCTATCGCGGTTGACCGCGGAAACTCTAGACACCCAAACTCGCCCAGGAAATGAGGCGGCATGAACGCGAGCACCTGGAATGTGTTTGAGAGCGAAAGACGCTTCTGGTGAGTTTATTGACATAATAAATGTTGCATTCATAGCGGATGACACATTTGAATTGAAACTTGAGGGGCGGACCGCGATCCCTCTTGGGAACAGATCAGAAGGCGACTAACCAGGCGCCTAAGTTTTTGCATTACAGTGCGGGGATTCAGTGGTGTGACTAAGCTAGAAAGGGGCGTGTGGTTGATTTAGTGGCCTTCAACAGTTAATTCTGTGTCATCACATTCGAATCGAACATCACAGTACTAGGACAGCCCGAGGGGTCAAGTCTGAACATATCAAACTACATTCATCACGAATGATATTTTATCAATACATTAGAAGGCTGTTAAACCTTGCAAAGATTTTCAAATCTTCCTCTCTTATAAGAAGGCTTGAGTAGCTACGAAGCAAATGGATCCAATACTCCCTTGAGTCTCACGAACGACTGGGGAATGCTTGGTGTCACGAGCTGAACGACCGGCTCATAGTATACAGAATAGATAAAGATCGGAGAAATGCCAGTCAACAACATTCAAACATCCAGTATGGTTAAGCAGTACACGTCGTAACACACTCCGCTTAGGCATAGTTATGCCTACGCAGACCGAGATTTAGGAAATGAGAAATGTGATTCGTATTCTATGCTGGCCAGAGACCAATGTCTTCAGAGATAGATAGCAGCAGGGATGATTCAAAGTGTCACAGTATCTTGAAAATGAGTGTATTGCGTTTGCCGCTCAAACCTTGGTGACCAGAGCACAGTACAGGTAACGGATAAAATGCCTAGTGCCTGGGCTCCAGCGCGATTCCCAGCCATGCTGCTGTTGAGACGAGCTCGAAGAAAAGCATTTCAACGCTGATCATCTCTATAGTCGTCAGCGAACCCGCATCATCAAAGATATCCTTTGGCAACCATTCTATGTGTAGCTACCTTTTCATGCTTCTATTCGAATGCTCATATAACCTTGTTTGAAGGGATCAGAGGCTCGAGTCTCTTGGCTGAGAAAAGCTAAAATTCGCCCTTCTCCCAGTCTCGACGTTACAACCATCACGCAAAATACCTGTACACCGGACATCTTGGCTTCAGCAGTCTTGTGTTCGCTGGCCACCTGGACGCCAACCCAAGTCTACATCGAGAAGGCAGTCACATGCTTCGATTGTGCGAATTGCAGCTTCAAATATATTCTCAATACCTTTCCTGCAGCATGATTCTTGCCACTGAAACCTGATTGGACGGTCCTCCAATGGTGTCAATTCGCAATGATGACGAAAGGTTTGGTGAAGAGCCGCAAGAATTTTTGTTCAACCCGCCCGTTCCATCCCCGAAGAAGTTGGTTTCATATCTCGGCAACTCTTCTCGGGACAACTCATGAACAGTTATTACTGGCGCTTTATGAAGACGGCCATGCACCTGCATACCAACAAGAGTAAAGCACATGTGGTAAGTCCTAATGCTGGGACTGGCTTGTCTAACGACTACTGCGGACGCGCGACTCAGCATTGTCTCAGTGGAAGATGTTGTTGTAGGATGGACGATAAATTTACCAGCGAAATAGGGTCTTTTGTCCCCGGGAGTGAAGTTGGACAGACAGACTTTTCAATCCAGTCCGAAAGCCGCTGGATCATACCTTTTGTAACCCTACGACTCATTTACCTCTAGGAAAGTTTTGCCTGCCAGTACGGCGATCGAGTAGACTTCCAAAGTCGAAAATTCGAATTTCGCTTGGGCGTGGAAACCCTGAAGTTTTCTCAACACTGCACCGTGAGCATTTCCGGCGCGGCATTAGATTGTGTTAGAACGCGAACGGCGGGTAACCTGCGCTTTGACGGTCTGTGGTGGGGAACGCAGTCTTTCTTGTTCAACGTCTTGTCGGGCTTGAGCATTCATTTCAGGTTGCGCAGAGAGCTGGTCTTTTAAGGAATTCTCTATTAACGGCGTATGTCTTGCTACCTGAGGCGTTGACTAGCCACATTGTATGTGAAACAGGACCAATTGGGTCCTCAACCTGACTGGAACCATCGACAGTGTTGAAAGCAATCTTCTCATGTAGCCCTGCGTGCCGCCGTTGGTTCTCAATAGACCCTTTCTGATGACCTCAAGAAGAGAGACATGAAGGGATGGGCTACTCCGCTTACATGATCCATGCATGGTATTCCCGCTTATCATCGTCTTCGTCTTCCAAGAGACGTGCTCTGCACCGTCATCTTTGTTTCAGTTTTGCCGGCGAAGAAAAGAGGCTGATGTCTTACTGGTGTTCTTCTCAATCTCAGAGATGATGTCGCCGATGGGCTTCAACTGTATGGGTAAGTAAACCTTGGCGACGATCAGACTTCCGTAGTGTCGGTGGGTTTGGATCTATATATCTCAGAACTGTTCCAATGTGATGTGATGTTCCCTTGTTGATAAGGCTAAGCAGTGACGAACCCCAGCTGTGTGGTGAGCATCTGGAACCTTGTAGGGGGACGGTTGAAATATCATCACCGCAGGCTCTCACCAAAACCCGCCAAATCGCTGCCGCTTGGAAGGAAACCACTGCAAAGCCAGGACGGAAACAGTGTTAGCAAGGTTGACACCAATTGAACACATCAGATCGCGATATGATGCGTGAGATTCGTTCAATTCCTAGGATCTTGCGCTGGCCTCCGGTAGCAGGCTTCTAGCTATCGATTTCCCGGCTGATTTTGCGTGTATTGGAGGATACGTAATGAAATCAGGCCAAGTCCCAAAGCCGTCAACCAGATAGACGTTCTGAGTAATGGACTGCAGGGTGCGTGTCAGATGTGAGCCAGGTATACTGTTACTATCATTAACGCATTGTTTACTTCCATCATGGCTGAATCTGCACAACGCAAAAAAGAAACATTTGGCATTCCTCCCGACAAACTCGTACTGAAGAGTGCCAATTTCCAAGAGCCAGGGGAAAATTCCCCCGTCCCGCTGCTCCCCATATTCGCACGGAGTCTCAGTAAAGTAATTCTACCTTCCCCCGCAAGAAGAACACTAGAAGAGTGCTGTGGAGCTGGTAAGAGGTAGGGATACATATGCGGGTTCTTGGGTATGGCCATACTCCTGGGATATCTTTCTGTCATCATTCGGCGATTTGAGGGTTGAGGGTTTGGACAATTGCGCGTGTGTGAGTTGAACACCTTGCAATAAAGTAAGCATATTATCCCTGCCATACCACGCAATATGTATCCTGTTGTCCTTGTGGCCATCCACCGTTGCTATCCTTGTCGAAATTGACGAAGATATTTCCATGTGATGCCCGTCTTGTCCGACAAACATATTGCAGACTTGCCATAGATGTTGAACATTTGCTTCCTCGATCAATCATCGGGTCCCTCGCACTGGTCCTGCAAGCGCTGCCGGCCGTTGGATCCTACACTTTACCGTCCGCCTCAACGCCTGGGAGTAGAGGGCACGCGCTCAGCCGAAGGTGTGGTGTGGAAGACCCACGTTATAGCTGCATCGTGTGAGTCAGTTGTTTTCACTCCTCAGTCTCGGCTGCTCTGAGACTCGCATACTGACGACAGAAACGTAGGATAATGCCACAATGACCCGAGAGAACTGCTCAATGATCTCTTTTGTCCACAGGCCATCTCCCCCACAAGACAAGAGGATGCGCTGTCGATGACAAGCATGTCAAGAAGGCTGAAATACCCAAGCGTGATGGACAACTGCAACGTATTTGTCTTTTCAGGGTTCAGGGATGTGATGTTTTTGCGATGTACGCCGCCAGCTCAACCACTCTCGACGCAACTGCGTCACAGCATATGGGGTAATCAGACCGTAGGCTCATGGTCCAACTTATCGGAAATATAGCGGGCGTCTGTACCGTTTTGAGTACTTAACATCTTGACTTGATTGAATATTTTCGTCGCAGCTCTAGAGTAGCTCGACTTGGTGAGACGATCGGTAGTTTTCTTGGTCTTTCTCTCTCCATGGACTATACATGTGTTGGGTGGTGATACCAGAGTACGTTGGGCAGCGACGTTTAGGAAAAGGTATCGGTGATGATCCGATCGATCGTCGTCCCCGCTCAGCTGTTTCTTTATGCCCAAGGGAGCGGTTCCCAAGCCTCAACAGACTTGAAAGGCCTGAATATTAAGGTGTTCATTGCCACGTCGCTTGTCCCGCTTGGTAGAAGTACCTTTCCTCCGAGGAGACGCCAGGAGGTGGCATGCAGCGATGATGGTGCGTTCAGAGCAGTAGCACCTGTCACTTTGGTTACTCAGCCCAGCCGCTGAATTCAAGGGAGCCATTTCGAGCGCTTGGCGCATTCCGTGAAGAAGCCTCAATAGCCGCCGTGCGTCCGTCCAACCGTCTCCATTAACTCTGACGCAGGACCACAGGCCACTATGAACATGAGTGGCAAAGCCGCGGGCCGCGACGTGCAAGATGGGCATTCGGCGTGGGCTTTCAGATAGGAGCATCTGGCATTGTTACTGAGTTCAAGCCAGGCACCAGAAAGGTTGTTCGGAGACCATAGAACAACGGGAACTGACAACAAGCTAACAACAGATGTTTTGTAATGCCTCCGCTCCGGCCGGGTTCAGCATCACACTCAAGGGCACGGCCTTATTCCGTGCCACTCGCCCAAAGGTTTGACGTATGGCCATTTCATCACGCTCAGAAAACTCAAACTGTCTCCTGTTGAGTTGCTGCTAATAGTGGAGCTCGGGTGTGAAACTGTGCGCCATGGGGTTCGCCCGGGTCTGGGCAAACTCAGAACACCTTTCAGTTGAAACCCACGCAGAATGTCATCGGCTTCACGAGTCCTAAGATTTTGGCTACCGTCTGGACTATCAGGGACTCGGATAGATGGTCTTACTCGGTTCGGCCATGCTCAGTCCAGGAGTTCGTTGCTCAGTCAGTCGTGTATAGCAACGCTGAATCATGAAGATCCACTTTGGTCGACATTTGTCACTGCACAAGCCCCGACAGAGCCTCAAATTGATATTCAAGTGGAGCGGTAGATCACGCTACAGGGTCAGTGATGAACGTTCCGAAGAGACGAGAGTGGTTTGTTTGCATATGACTACAACCTTTTGGCGACCGATGGTCCGAAATGTTCAGTAACACACGGAGATGTTGAGCCGCAGGGACTGTTTAGTTCACTTCAAACCTTGTGCAAGCTTGAGAATTGATGCCGTGCGTGCCGTGCTCTTGCAGCCTCGTTCATCAGCGCTGCCCAATATGAAGTGGACCAATCCAATGTTGATGTTAAATGTCAGAAGTTCGGTGACCCCATGTGCAGATGACACATTTTCAGTATGGACATTGGATACTCATGCCAATCTGAAAGCCTGCCACGTAGTAGCGGCGTTCGCATTCGCCATTGCACCTAGCCAATCTTTCTCATACTGTAATCAGATCCTAGCCAGGGGCTTTGACTAGACGGGTCCTCGAATTCATTGGAAACGAACCTTTGCCGCCGATCTGGAAACCAAAAGAAAACTAAAACAACTTACTGTCAGAAGACTCGAATGGCATAACAGGTTTGAAGTCAACCTGGCTTATGAGGAAACACCGACAAGACGTCAGCGCTAACGATCAAGACGAAGCTGGTCTGGCTTTAAATCATGAACCCAAGCCACAAATCATAGAAGGTCTTGATCTTCTAGCTCAGCCAGGTGGATGGGGACTGCGTCCATATTCTTTCCGCATTCGACGAGAAATCTCCAAACCTTCAGCCATTCCTCAACGCCCATTTCTTTGCTCCATGTTATCCTCTGGGACATGTGATTTTGACTCTTCGCTCTCACGGATTTGTTCAATTTGACCTTTTAGTTGATGAGTCCTCTTGTCTTGTGGAACCTACGCTTCTTGTGGGATGCTGCCTACCTTCTCGCCTAATTCAACCCCACAAACCGAAACTCGAAGGCTGTGTCACTGGTACCAACGCTCTCCCTCCATTCCGAAAGATCCATCAAAGCATAAGGTGCTGAATAGTCTTACCGAGTATCCGTAGTAAGACTGGAGGCCAATGAACACAAATAGTAGATCCATCCTAAAGGAGCTGTAAACAGACAGCTAATAATAAAAATGGGAATGAATCCTTGAATACGACAGCAAGAATAATGCACATTTGATACAAATTGTAACCCCTGTTAATCTCTTCACCTCCACAAGCTAATGTAGTCCTTGTGTTGGGGAAGCTATTGGCACTGCAAAACGTATGACACAGATAAGCACACTGAGCAGGCTGTTCCCCACCTAAGCCTCTCTGGCAATACAACTGAATCAGCCTCAATTCTGGAATACCGCGGAGTAATAAGCGGGAAATAGTGACAGAAGACAATAGTGAAGTTAGGTAGATAGGGTCCCCCAAGGATAGATGCAACGTCAGCAATAGCACCAGCGATTCAAGGGATCCTACAAAGACTAGAATCCGGCGAAGAGAAATAATGCCATTGGCGGGTTTATTGAATTCCACAAGAACCGCTTAAATAGTTTCCACAGCGCCAGCTTATGTAGTTTAAGTACTGCTCAACACCATGCGATAATCGTGCCCGAGAATACATGTAGGTATAGGTATGTATACATAAGAGACACTACAGAACAGTGGCGGTGACTATCAACAGCGGAAAGGCAATCCCACGAGTGGGTTTTTGGTATTAAGGACACTCCCTGTCCTAAACTACATCTTCACCCAGCACGCGTTCGGAACGTTGGGACCAAAGAATGGAGCCATCTTTGCCTTCTTGATAAGACAGTCGAAGCGAACGATAAGCCTTTATCATGCACACGTTATCAGAGTAGCCGACGCAGGCGTCTATCCAGTCACAAGGTTTGCATTTCACAGCAGCTTTGCGGGCCTTCGACGCCCGTCCCCTCAAGGTGGCAGCGCAAACACTAATAAACCAACATACACGGACGGCACCGCCGGATAGAGACAATGACAACCAACGGAAAAAGATGAGCGCTGAGGCAGTCGGAGAGTTGGTTTCGACGCGTTCCTGGCACTCAACGAAGTCCCAATCATCGTGCAGGCATTGCATATTGAGAAAGACGCCAACGACGACGGCCCAGCGATTGCCCTGGAAAGAGAACCGCTTGTCGACCTAGAGAGAGGTCTCTTAAACAGGTCTCCGAAATGCTCAACGAAGCGGCTGTTCTCCCGAACCGTCAACGACATGAATCCATTCTTCACATACGGATCAAAAGAGGTCACACAACCCAAATACGCTAATAGATACACAGAAGATAATGCAGAATAGTGGTGAATACCTATGTACATTAAAAGAGTCCGGTACATTTCTCGATAAGGTTGTACAAGTGACATCAAGGCGATTCCACCCCAAAGACACAACTCTGATCGAATTCATACAAAATTGGAAAGATTTGGCTTGGGTGTAAAATCAAAAATCACATTTGTTTAGGGCGTTTAATAGGCACCTCCCTAGGGCATCCAATGCTGGCGTCGGCCAACAGGCCCTCTCCAGCGTGGGCGTATCCAGGTCATTCCTCCAACGTCCCGGATTCCCCTTGGCAGTCCGAGTGTTGCTGGGTGACCCGGGAATGTGATACTCGGTTTTTCTGTTTCCATGATTTAACTGATGGGCTTGCTTGGGTAGAGCCAGCCTCAAAGTCATTGACGTTTTTAGATGCTGGAACGATTAAGGCACATGTGAGGCAGCATGGGATCAGACAACCACGAACTTTCCAACGAAGGAGTGCATCAGACCAGGGCGATTTAAGAAGTTGTCTTTCAACGACGCTTCGAAGTTTCTGGGACACTTTATCTTCGATCACAATCCCGTCTCGTCCCGGCAGAACAAAGTTTCATTCTGGGTCGAATTATCCTCCCGCTTCCTTCCCCCTCAAACACCAAGCGTGCAGCTGCACTTCTCAGCCCGACTCCGAAGCCGATCAGTCTCCAGCCCATCCCTAGACTCTGTTTCTGGGGGCCACGGGAACTCACATTCTGCCTGACAGGACTTATCTTTGTTTTGTCTCACCTCCGCACTTGTGCGTTGCTCGCAGCCCAGCTTTTGAGCGGGGGCATCGCCCTGAGTCTTGTAAAATAATCGGAATGGACCACTCCTGTGCTGTTGCGATTGTGGATTTGTTTGATTTGACTCTGATCGCTTCGGTCGGGATCTCTGCGTTGTCGTTGGCGACGGCGAAGGGAAACTTTTGAACAAAGAGTTCAATCATCGCTCTCGCTCAATGGTTCGCATTTGTGATCAAGAGAGCCTCGAATACGACATGGACGGTGATACGCATCAGGTCGCGCAGCATATCAATCGCATTGTTGTCCAAATGTCCGGTTGTGGCCCACTCCTTCACAGTGTGCTCGATGAGGTCAATCTTCTGACGGAAATCGTTGATATTCGCAAGACAGGTCAGCGGGAGTTCCATGTTATCGGATGAGACTGGTGAAGTTGCAAGTCTCCCGACTTGTGGAGCAAATTGTTCGGAAATCGAGCAGCGATTAAAAGACGCAGGTTCGCGGGCGCTGACGTACGGCGCTGTTGGCCCACCTTCCACGATGGACTTGACCCTCCCAAATCGAGCTCGGGTTAGAATCCGGCATCTCAGCTCGGCCGTCTTCTCCTGAGCACCCCAATGGTGGCTGATAAACCTGGACATACCGGAATTTAGTCGCGGTGCTGTCCAACTGGAAGGCTTCCCAGGACAATTGGTGACATCCGCGAGGCCCAACGTGCGCATCTACGTATCCGCGGAAGCCAAAGTGAGCGATCTGATCCATGGTCTACGTTAAAGGCTTGAACGCAAACGACGGCAACCAGCACGACGACGATGATGAGGACGACAAGGAGATATAACTCCAACGTCTGGATGGATGTGACATCATGGGTCGATTGCCAGCCTCCTCGCGCAGCTCTTACATCAGGCGCTGGGCATCACTGTTCAGTCGGACGGCTCCAGTTGGCCGATAAAGGGGCCGATGAAGGGCGTCTCGGGTCTTCCGAACGTCTTTTATGGCGGCACTTCAACATCGCTTGTCTTGCCTTGACGCGTTGCGGCGGCCCTGATTCTGTCGCAAAATGCTGAAACGGCAGTGCAAAAGTGGATATATATGGCAACGATGGAGCGCAGCGCACAGTGCTACTACACATGGCAAATGGCAGAAACGCAGTCAGCCTTCTGAAACGGGTAGCGGAGCAATAGATCAAGAAATGTGAGGAACTGAGGTGAATTATCGGTAAAGGCCTCCGGCGTTGTTTGTTCGACGTTGGCCGCAAGCTGCAAAAATAGCATCTTCTCCGGACCGAACCTTTGCCAAAAGCTCCCCATCACAACTGCCTTCCCAAAGCTATAACATTGCCTGAAAGCTCACGCTACCTTCCAACGATTCACGCTTTCCAAGAGCTGCTACTGCAGTGGTTGCATTCGGAGACATGCTGGAACATGCTCCCACCAGCGTGTTAGCTTCCCGCATTGCGAGGATGTGCCTTAGGTGCAAGCTCACCTGGGCTACTGCTGCGCACCATGAACTAATAGGTCCGCACTGAAACTCCGATGTGCTACGCGGGCACTTGCTTTGGGAGGGAGGAGTAAGGTTGGGTTCATGACGTTAAAAAAGGCATTCTTTCTTCTCTGCACTGTCACTACCAGCTACTCTGCCTCTAGCGTCTATGAATATACCATCCTTCACGTTGCTGGGAGTCAACGGCTAGTACCTCAAAGTGGGTAGTCGCATGGGCTGGACCAGATGTTTCAGCGAAGATGCTAGCACCAGCCTTCATTCGTGACATCAAAGGCACGGACGGGCAGCGCATTGGTCCCGGAGAGTTGTATTGTGAAGAATCGAGCAAGAGAGGTTCATTGTTTTGTTATGCCGACACCGTTCAACACAGATTTCATCGACCAAGCGGCAGGATTGCAGCTCCAGGGGACCAATACCCACCACTCGGCAAAGACATGAACGTCTATCGCTCCAAGAGTAGAGGGGAAGGTGTTTAAGTAAACTTGTGGCTGAATCACGCTAGCGGATATCAGTGAGTGGCATTAGAAATTCCAATCGTGGACTGGTGCTCGCCCATCTGACCCGACATGGCACTCTCAGGGAAGGCAAGGGATTCAATCTTGTCTATCCACCACGGAAGGCTTGCGTTGTCCGGTCCATGTTGAATCGCCTTCCTTTGCAATACATTCCTGGGATGGAATAGCACCGTTGCAACAGGTTAAACGCCTCCTCACGCAGTGGCTGTGGCCTTTAGTTTGCGGTCCTCTGGGGGTGGTGGCCATTTCGTGTAATGCTCGCAAACGCCAGCAAGGGGATGTCTTGCAAAATGATTGGAGTCGGAAAGGACCAAAGTTGCTCTGAAAGCTGGTTTGCATGCTTAAAATCGATTGCCAGATTCGTCAAGGATCGTGAAGACAGGGTGTGGTAAAAGGAGCCACCAAGTCATGATGTATGCAAGCCGTCCAGGGCCCGTATGCCATTTGGAAGGTATATTGAAACTCGAAAACACACCTCTGCGTCGGCGTTCCAACAGCCTACCAAGCGCAGTCTATCTGGTCTTTCCGGCGGAAGCACGCATGCGGGTGACGAGTGCGCATGGCAAGGGACATCTCTCAAACCCCAATGTGTTGCTGCAGTATCCGCAATTCCCACAGCTGAACCACTGCCTTTTGTTGCACAGTTGGTGTTCAGCGACCGCGCAGGCAGAGGAATCGGAATATCAATTGCCGATGTTCTCGTGTCCAGGAAAAGCATCAGCCACGCATTGGTTGCTGGCAATCCCTCAGGCGCCAGAAGGCTACCTTTTATTCGGGGTCGGAGACGGCGTTTTGCGGTTCGTAGCCATGGGCACACCGGCGCCGATGTGACAGGGGGGTTCGGATTGCTGCGAGGAGAGGTCATTGTCAGGACGGTGCACAGCAGTAAATAATGAGGGGGGCCACCACCAGCCAAGGGATCAAGGGATCAGCGAAACTCACAAACACGTAGCCGAAAATATGCCAAGCTATTCGCAGTAGGTCAGCGCGAAATGTCTTGGTCTGTTGCGTACGGCGGCAAGACGAGACCTAGAGCGCGAGCAGAGCTTGCGGGATGCCACGCGCGAAGGGTTTTTGGCAGGGTTGGTAACAACAACGACGAGGTGATGTCTGAGAGCAGAAGCTGACGGGGACCGTAGGAGGCACTGAAGGGCGCCGACGCAGTGATGCAGCAAATTCGACGGAGGGATAAGAGGGTCATGAAATTGACGCGCCCCTCCTCGGTTGGATCATTTGCAGTCCAAAATCGCGAGGCAAGTTTGGTAGAGGTTGTCGCCCAGAATTTGTCAATGGCGAGGCGAGTGAGTATCGCGGGCTGAAGTGTTTGAAAAAAGACAGATTCACGGAGGGTACCACATTTCGGAAAACTCCCACAAGAGTGGGAGTTTTTGGGAGGAAGGCCTGGCAACGTCCCACAATGCAGGAAAGCCCTCACGGTGGTGTAAGCTACTAAAAGGAAGGTGCGTGAGTAGGGGATCATTCTGGGAGGGCTCTTCCTTGTTTGGGAGGTTGTCGCATTGCAAGATCTTTTAGCAGGAGTGCGAGGAAGGCTCTTGAAAGCTCCCGCAGCAGGAACACCTCAGGAAGTCGCTGCCACAGTGCGCACTGTGCAGAGTCGCTGCCATCCGCCCTTGTGTTCAAGCACACAAGTGACGAATATTGGCCCGTCACAAAACGTCACTGCCTGGGGAGTGCCCCACACAAAAATTCAAGTCTGTTCACTCGTGTATTTTTGATCACGGTGTCTTCTCAGCAGAGGTTTAGCAGTTTGTTCCAAGAGTGTTTGGGACGAACGGCGATGGTGGTGATATTAACGATGGGACCAGTCTGGTGCAGTAGCGTGCAGGTCCCACTGGGTGTAATGGGTGGAGACCAACGGCTGAAAGAGAGCCAGGCCTTGGTTGGCAAGAACCTGCGTGCTTCTTTCCTCTCATACTGCGCTAGCCAGCTGCTGTTGTTGAGCACCTGCCGATTTCAATTTCACCTCCTGCCAATTTCTCACCGCCTGCTGATCCTCAGACCCACACCTCCGGACTTCTGCCGGGCCCAGCCGGAGCGGGGCATCGGCACCTCCGGTCAGGCGCAGACCCACGCTGGCGGTCCGGCCCGTGATACATTCAATGCCGCCACCGCAACCAATTCAGTAATGCGAACCATGCACCGGCACTTCACTGCCATTCAATCCATGCAGAGTCGGAGTTTCTGAGACTGCTAGGCTACTGCCTTTTTGTCAGCTGTTGCTAGACGAGTTGATTGCAGCAACGTAGCTGGCCGACTGGCTGCATTGCCGGGGGCAGAAGTGCACTGTCACCTGCATGAAAAAATGGTGCTCACGTATTGATTGTCAAGACCAATGCGTACCGATCCATGACGCGAACCAAAAGTTTCAATTCCGACCGGGGTCGAAGTTGGCACTTTAGTCACCCGGCGAAGAGGCCAGTACTTTTTATCGTAACTTGTGTTGTATTGCCTTTTCTGTTCTCTCCGAAAGGCCCCAACGGAAAATAGAAACAGCAGACATGCTTCCTCGGGCCTCACTCCCTGACGTAGTATTCTGAACAAATGCTCGCGGTCCGTGGCAGTGATCTGTGGTCTGAATGAATTTTTGGATGCCCGGCGTAATGTGGTGCATCCGAGAATTTGTAGTGGGCCTGCATGTGTGATGGACAGCTTCTTGAATTGACCTTTCTTCTGAGTAAGACTTCCGCCCACGTCTATCCTAGATGAAATGCAAGCTTCGTGACTTTGTTGCGTTTCTTTGGGTAGTTTCCATAACTGTGAACTCCCACAGTTTTTTTACCTAAATGTTATCGCAGAGCGTTTCTCCCCGGCGGCACCCCGTGTGTGAATAATTTCAACGGTGCTGCTCATGTTTGAGAGCCACAGCGAACGTCACCAAATCAAGAGAACATGACAGCTGTTTCTTGCTGTGGTGCTACTGCACAATCATTGCGAATGTCCTCGAAAACCCAGCCCTACTCTTCCAGACCTTCCTTCCACCACAAAAGTCCGCACCTTCGCATGTAAAATCACGAAAAGATACAATATAGCAAGCCATTCTGTAGCTCGTCATTCTCGTCTTGAAAGGTTCTCTGACGACGCAAAGCGTGGCCTTTTCCTCGTAAGACTTGGTTCATGTTCCGGTGCCCACGCCGACTTGATTCCATCCATCGGTACATGTTGTCGTGGTGGCCCTTCTGATGAAGGAGGTCTTGCTGGTAACTCCAGCGGCCTTTTCACGGCTGCACAGAGTCTGATGAAGATTTTAGCTCTGCGAATAGAGCATGCATCTGTTTCCTTATTCCCACAACCTTCCAGCCTGTAAATTGCTCAAACTCGACGATATAGCTCATTCTCCTGGAGGCAGAGGGATTTAGTAGGCCATGGATTGTCGATAAAGTCACGCGACCTGAACCAGCACCTTCGAAATGCCTCCGAAATAAAATATTCAAAACTTCTCTCATTGCAGAGGTAACATGCGACATAACGCGGAGCCATACAAACCCAGATAGAAGCCACCGCTGAGATTAGTCCGACGCACTAACTGAAGCAGTATTATTGAAGAGCGTGGCTCGAAACTGTCATCAATGGTTTCCTTGCTCCAGCAGGCCAGCGGTAAAGCCATGGCGCCATCTGTCCTTTAAAACACTTCAAGGAAACACCATGGTCGTGCTGATGACTTGGGTCGCTCTGATTCCAAAAGCCGTTCCTCAACCTGCATGCTCCGCGGATCATTCGATAAACTGTATTCGTAGCTATACCATCGCAGGTGAAGATGAACGACTCGGTGGGCATGCAGTGGCGACATCCAACGTCAGCGCACAGGCTGCGATGGCTGAGCTACATGGTAGGCTGATGGAATCGGAACACAATCGCTCCGAGGACGCCAATTCGGCAGACAGGCTATCTTCATGCTACATGGCATTGGCGTGGTATCTCAATTCGACACAGACCCGCCAAAAAGGGTTCACGTGGACAGACCTAGGTACCATTATGAGCTTGACTGTAGTTGCCCACACGCGAGGCTGTAGATACAGACAACAGGGGGCGTAGCTGATATTCTTGCCATGAAAATGGTTTGGAATAAGGTCTTCTTTACTTTGTCGCCCCCTGAAGATTCAGTCATGAAACGGAGAGAAGCAACGGCAGAATAAATCTGACGGGAAAGTAAGCCAGAAGACCCGATGAATCTGGACAATGCGTCTTGAGTGGCGTCCCGACAGAGGTCGGTGGTTAGCTGAGTATAAATCATACATGGCCGGAAAGCCGAGCAGACTTTGGAGTTATGTACATCCATCTCTTGTAGGATTTTTATTGCCAGCAAAGCGCATCACGGTTCGCTGATGAAGCGCATGTTCAGACTACACACTCCTTTCATAGACATGGCTAGGCGCGATTTGGTCGAAGGAATTCAAATT
Organism: Colletotrichum gloeosporioides; assembly: GCF_011800055.1. Classification (NCBI taxonomy): domain Eukaryota; kingdom Fungi; phylum Ascomycota; class Sordariomycetes; order Glomerellales; family Glomerellaceae; genus Colletotrichum; species Colletotrichum gloeosporioides. The sequence goes on along the minus strand of NW_025544709.1, from coordinate 569,343 downwards.
GAAACAGCACACGTTCGTGCGCGTCGTGTTTGCATATTCGTCCGCTTGGATGAGTGTCATCATTCAAAACGCCACCCCATTCATGTCCTGCATCCAAATTTGAAGCCTGCCCGTCATAGAACCATGAATTTTTTCTTGTACTGATGCTATCTCTCATTCGAACCTGCACTTACGAGCAAATCTCTAACTTCCACCATCGATATAGCTCCCCATCAGCCGGGCAGAACACATGAGATAAAAACAGTACCTCTGATGACTCGCTGAATCTTCACATCCTGAATGTGCTCACAATTCCTACACTTGGGCTTTCCTCCATCCATAGAAAAACGACGATACCTTGCTCCCAACCATCTTTCAGCGATAGATGAACTAAATCCACTTTTGGGGGGAACTCTTCCATCATGCGACGGCCAAACATGACACTAGATGGTGACAAACCAAGCGCTAGGCTTACTGAGCACACAGCCGTGCCCAAAAGAAGGTCACAAATACCCCCTTGCAGGCATTCTAGTACAGAGACGATAGCCCTTCGTCTGCATATCTCCATGGATATATCTCGTCTTCCGAAATCTTACCCCTGCCATGCGCATTGCGGCGTTTTCTGCCGGAGACGGAGGTAGTTGTCAACATACTGGATCGGGGCTGGATCAACGAATCTCACACTGCGGCACTCTTCGGATCCTTGTGTGCCTTGGATTGGTTTGTATAGAAGTAGGGGTCGCGAGATGTTTGAAGACGACGCATATGAAGCGGAAAGAAGTCATTGAGAGGTGAAACCAATTGCCCAAGAGACTGAAGAAGTACTGGGTCGAACGAGCGGTGGAGATTAAAGGCTGGTCATGCGAAGATTGTCATGGGCTTTGATGAGTAACGGTGGGATTGGCATGCACATGAGAGGCCAACTACGTTGTGGCTAGTCGAATATCTCATTTCCTCAACTGTTGTGTTCGTTGCAGCAGTGTCCCACCAAGGTCAACATGTAGTTCGGGTGTTGTCGACTCTCGAGGATTGAGAAATGAACAATAGATCTGTCTCTTCTAAGTTGAGTATTCGCGTTCGCAACGAGATAGGCGTCCGCCTTTCCGCAAGCTGGGACCGAAAGATGGATTGGACGACCAAGCTGATCTGTTCTAGCTGGGCGAGTCGCAGCAGCAAAGCATTTTTCGAATGCAGGCTTTGCCAAAAGCTACTAGGTATCAATGGGCGCGACACCTCCAGTGAAGTCTTCCATCCAAGGTCTCTGACTTTGATTCACTCAGGAGCCGGGCCTCTAGTGCTATTGGTCACCCGCAGCTGAGAAATAGAGACGTTGTACGGCAAATGACTCGACGGGTTGGGACATGATGGGAGTGAAATTTAGGATGATGAAACACAACTCTTTGAGAAACGTTACTTTTGGCCCAACACTTTAGGTTTCAAATTTTGACTTCTGTAGCCCATTACACTGGCAATTGGCGTCTTTTGGTCTCAAATTGAGCAAGCCCTCAATTCATCGCGTGATTCCACGCTCCCACCTTATCTACATGACATCAACGAACTCAGCACCACGCTTTAAACACCATCTTCTTCCTGTTTCAGGGGAACATGACGGCCACCACACAGCTAACTCCATTACTAAGATTCAAAGCCTAATGAGTGGTGACTCTGTGTCCGATGTGAGTTACAGGAGGCTTCCTACGCGGATATCTGGCTGTTTTGTAGGTGTTGGGCATCCCTGGGAGGTCGTATCTTAGACCATCTTGAACCTGTGATTCACAAGGAAACTACTTCAGTCTGTAGCCACCGAATTCAATCACAGGCCTACTGGTTTTCAAAATCTTATTTGGATGGGCGACTTTGTGGATGAGGAACCATTCAAAAACATGGGAGAAGTAGCTACTGTATGTCATAAGCGCAAATTTTGAAAAATACGTCCACTGGCGCTGGTTTCAGAGTGTTGAAAAGTGGGAGAGTTGTTTTCGCTGAATAGAATTGCGATTTTGCGAGCACTTCATCTGGAATCTACATTTTTCAACAGAGAACACTTCCAGACATTACAGCCACTGTTCCTAGACGCATGTGCTTGCCCAGCAACCTGGAATATCCCATGGTCAAAGACATCTTCAGTATCACTCGCCGAGAGCTGGATGCCTAAGGGTGAAAGACAGATTTGCCGGCGCAGAACTGGAGAGAAGGTGCCGGCCAAGAACAGGGAACGTTCTGCACAGTTACAGCATATTGAAAAAGTACCTGCATAAGTATGGAACAATTCTTATACAAGTACGGACCCTTTGTACGTGTGCCATTTTCTATGCAAGTAGTTTTCTGCTGCACAAGCACCGGTCTTCGAGTAAGCAATCTTCAGCCGATTTATCTTTCACGCTATTTGAAAATTACTGTTTTTACTACTTGCAACTCGATCAGCAGTTTTCGCGTCATTTTCAACTCAATCTTGAAAGGTCACCCACGCGGTTTTTCACAGTTCCTTCCCCTCATCTTGACAATGCGAAATTGCCTAGAAGATCTTGGCTTTGACATGAGTCCTTGTGGATTGACTCATATACTGGGTGTCTTAACACACAGTCATTCTGCAACGCATCACAGCGCCTTCATATGAAGCTTGCGTCAAGCACATGGGGTCTTGCATAGTCGGATTCTCCCATCCTCTCATATCAGTGAGATGTCCTCTAGGAGGCCAGTCACTGCGGCCAATATCGATATGCAAGTACCGTTTCCTCACATGTCCAAGTCAATGGCATCCATGGTATCCCCATACTAGCGCCACTCTGGGATCAAACCAGACCCAAGCCTAGGCCTTCTCAGAGAGACTTTCCAAAGTACATCTACACCACGTTTCCCCCAGATTCAAACCAAAATACAGACCTCAGGATGCTGTTACAGTGTCTCAATATCGTCATGGACGAGCGACGCAGCAATCAGCTCCGACCCCTGGCGAGCATGTCACACTGTCGTTCGGTCTGAGGCCCGTTCCAGCCATCAATGGAGGGTCTTTGCGATCGATATATCGCGAGCTGAGATGTCCATGCGTCTTTTCATCAATATACTCGAATCCTTCCTCTCATGGACAAACCATTCATGACCCATCCGGTTGTCTTGCAATCAAGTCCCGAGGTGTGTCAGACGGAGGACGCATGATTCAAGCTAATGGAGGCTTTGTGAGTCAATACATTGGATTCTTTGGTGAATTCAATGCCCTACTATACTTTTTGTGGTTCAGGTTGACCTTGCCGTCCGTCTTATCCTCGCTTCCCAACATTCGCCGTCCTTTCTTGATGTCTTCGTCTGCAGATAGGCCGTGGGCCTAATCCTAAATGTTTCAACCGGCCAGGTACACCAAACAGCGCTGTATACCTAGCGGTGTGTGTACTCTCTCGGTATTCATCCTGGAGGCAGAAAGAAGTATCAAATTCTGTTAGATCCAGATAGTCTGTTGAGTCGCTGTGAAGTAAGTTCTTGATAGTTTCTTTCGCCGTCGTTGTGTTGATGACACATTGTTCAACATCGGCATGTAATACCTGCAAGAGTCAACCCCGATCGGCAGGTATCTAGCAGTTCTGGTTCACCTTCGGCTGCACTCTCCCTTAACTTAAGCAGAGAAATTTAGCGCAACGTGCAAAGAGACTCTCCTGCGTGGCCCCTCACAACATCTCTCGGTGTGATCCGGCTGCATTGTTGCTACCAGGCCATTATATTCCTACTGGGAACAACGTTGTTATTTCTCCATCATGATACTTCCAGGCTGTTGAGGCGAAGGCTGGGATCTTTCACATCAGGATGTATGTTCTTTCATTCTGTTGACTTGTTCCCGCGTGCTTGACCCACACATTCCTTTGGTATGACTTTCGCAGTCGGTCGTAGCATTCAACAGAATGCTGAGACCGTCTTTGAAGTTTCAATGGTCAGAGAAAAGGTTCTTGTGTGGCTAGCTCCGGCCACTGCCACTGTACTGTAATTTAAATGAGTGATGACCTCTCGAATGGTCATGTACGATGTATTGGCACTTTGCTGTAGCGATATCCATCACGCCGCTTTGGTTCTGCCCAGACAACAACACAAGCAGCGCCATTTTCACCTTGGCCTTCTACATCCTCGTGATCATTGCTCGTCCTGATGATATCTTGACGGACTCTTCGGTAGGAACTGTATGAAGACCGAAATAATGGGCGGCTTTGACTACCACCGTGTTTGAGAAAATCCGAAATCTTACCTTTCATAGTAAGCTCTCTTCAGCTCCGCCTTCTCATGAGGATGATGGGACCTCTTTCAGCGAGGTTTATCGAAAGATCTTGATGAGCCGCGGAGGAGACCAAGTGCCCAAACCTTTTTCAATTGACTCGACTCACACTCGTCATTTGGGACACATGTAGTTGTCTTCCTCCCTAGGGTGATTTCACCGCTGGCAGTTGGATTTCGTAGCTGAGGTCAACGCTGAAGCTAGCAGAGCCATAGCTTATAATATTCTTCATTCGTCGCCTTGAGCCCGAACTCCATTCGAGTGCCGGTCACATACTCATAGCTCGTGGGCTATGGGCGTGTCTATATACCCAAATCATTTGGGAAGCCAGAACTAATAAGCGCAGGCTTGACCCCGATCATCCGTCAAGGCAATATCATCAACCCATTCCGTGGTGTTGCCCTTACGTCGTCTGAAGATAGACCAAGAGCAGATCATTTCCAAGTAATGGTATTTAAGTGGGCATGATAGGAGGTAGCAGAGATGACATGAAGAGAGGATGCACTTGTGCCACCGACATCGGATTTCTTAAACGAGCGCAAGAACTAAATTAAAGTCGTCGTACGCGCGAGATGTCGACTCGTTGAATCCGGATGACGCAAGCAGGTACAGTCACAGCTGCCTTTAACTCGATGCCAATGAGTGCGACCAGGTTGTGTTCTTTGAGAAGAGCATCGAACATGCTTCAGCAAAGATTAGAAGATTGTTGAACTAACGCTGAGGATCTAACAGGCGGTGATGCGCAGTTTCAGCACCCAAACACAAGGCGTCCCGCGCAAACTGCTTGTATCCACTCTGGCCAAAAGGCATGACAGGATGCAATCAGGCCTTACCCTACCTGCTCGAGATTTGACTGCGTAGACTGGGACATTTAATCCTGCAATGCAGCATACGTCATCATGAGGGGTCGACAGGCTATATTATGAATCGCAACGAACCAGCTCGTCTACATATATCACCGCAAGGCGCGTGTTTCCGTGTGGTCGGAACGACGCAGAGTTTCATATGCATTTTTATGTGAGGTATCCTTTCCGCCAAAAACAATGGGTAGCAACTAAACTAGGGCCAGATTCACTGGTACAAGAAGTCCAACCACATTGACAAAGTATTCGAGAACAACAAGGAATATTATAACGAAAATTCCAGGCTTTAGCTTGGGCTGCAGTACATAGAAAAGCACGATGTTCATCCTGCATTTTCACGTAGGATCACTCAATAAACTAGCGTTGAAGTAAAACCAGTAAACCCGCAGTATTCCAAGTATTTGAAAAGGCCCTGGACCGGTTGTTAATTCAAAACCACCACCACCATCATTGGAAGATATTGAGCGGCTTTGGCCAGGAGGTGTGCTTGACATAGTCAATCGACGGGTCGCAAACTATTCTTGGACGGGAATGGATCCGATCAGCTTTCCTTACGCCTCTGGCCCAAAGACTTGCAATAACGGCACAGGTGGGGGTAATGGGATGGGTCAGAATGTGAGCAAAACAACCCCAGCGGTGTTCACATTCCTTCGATTGGCACCGTTCAAATGATTCTTCAAAGAAAGTAACATGGTCATCCTAAGATACCGAGAGTAGATGTTCCAATCCACGGCGCGAACTTGGAAGACGGGCACCCTAGTTCTGCTTTATTCTGTGTGTTTACTTAGAATAGATAGACACCGGAGCGTCTTTTACTCGGTTCCGAGGCACAACAGACGTTAAATAAATACACACACACACATACACAAGCCGCTTCGGAGGATTCGAGGTTGTCCGGAATGCACGATGACAGGCAGACCTCCAAGTCGACGGGTAAACCTGCCTCCTGGCATGAAAAAGCTAGACCCAGCCACCCGTTTGTGAGATTGAACACAAGGCATCCTGGTGTGTCGGATTGCTGTTGTAAACCAGCATATAAGGTAAAAGGTCCGTACAGTGAATTATCAGTATGTGGGAAATCGTGGTGGGATATGCTTCAGCAGTCTGTGGGCTTGTCCAAATGCTGGTCTCAGGAGGGTGTGGTGGTGGTGAACACTCAGAAAGTGGGCAGGGGCCCTCCCTGTTAAACTCCGGAAGCAGGCGAGAGGAGTTAAGCATCATGCTTAAGTGCACCAAGGGCAGTCATAACCGCCAGCAAAAGTGATGTGAAGTTGAACCCGAACATGTGAGTAAATGGTACGAGGCATCTCGACCGCATTTCCCCGTCATGTATGTTGATCGGCGGCTAGATCGCCTGACGGAGCACAATGCTCAATAGTGAGGCTGAAAGACGACAGTACCAGGATCATTTGGACCTTTAGAAACGTCATCGATCAGGAAGACTTGCTCTCGGCGTGCCCTCACACATGACGTTTCTCTCCAGTGAGACGTGTGCCTTCTGCTGGCCGCCGTGTGTTCCAATACAGGAACCGTCTGCGTATCTCAACCCCACGAAGACAGTCAGAGGCCATGGGATTCTGTTGCCCATTATCCATTTTGAGCTGTAACACAACACAGGCCTGGAAAAGAACTCGACTTGTAGAAAGAATTCGAACTAGGTTGTAAACAGTGTCGAGAACGTTTGGAGCTGACATGCTGGTGGATGGATGAAATGATGGGGACATCGTTTTGAGGAAGCATGATTGTCTAGACCATGGTCCTCGCAGAATGCCGGGTATTGACAGGTTTGCATCATAATCTGACAATCTTGACACCCCAGAAATAGGAGTCCAACTTGCACCAAAATCACACCACTTGAGGCGCTGGTTGAGGAGCCAAGTAAATCTTGACGGTACGCTCGGAACATTTGGAAGTTCCAGTAAGGAATGAAGGATTCATTCAGTAAATAGATACGTCGCCCAAGAAGGTTCATAAATGTCCGTCGATTCTTCGGAGCATCGGCATTTCTCTCCAAACTATACAAACCCGATCGCACTCACTCCCCGTTCTTTTTTGTAGACGACAGCCCTGTGGTCCGTCATTCTGAGCCTGGACGGTGTGATGGGACTCGTCAGAACGCAACTCAGTCGTCTTGCCCAGTAGTGTGTAGATCTCACACACTTGGCGACTTGATGTGACGTGCATCCCAGACGAGAACTATTTCGCTTTGCAAACGAAACACGAAGGCCCATCCAGGAAATAAGCCCCAAGAGTTTCATAGAACCACAAATTTGAAGTACACTAGTTGTCAGGATCCGACGGAATCTCCAATCATTCAAACCTCCGTTATCGAAAAGCACCGAGGACCGTAGCTGTTAGTACCCACTCATAGATTCTAATGACTGCTCGGCTTTCAGATGTGTAGAAAAGTCCTTCATCCAGCTGCAGCTGTCAATGTCATCGGCGTCCATCGAACGGTATCTCCCGTTTCTAGACGATAATCATTACACTCGCTGGAAGCGTACATGGGGCGGTTGGACCAGCCAGCGTTGGAAATGAACACGAGATTGTTTTCTCGACGTCCAACCCACTCTCGTTATTTACGTATTCTTCTTTCTTCTCGAAAGTAAAAGCGTTTCCCTTCACACGAAGCCCCATGGTATTCCTTCAGACGCGCGCCTCCGGATGTGTGACAAGTCAACGAAAATAGCTCCTGCCGGCGACATCATGATGGACGCCTGCAAACTCAAACTCAGTACGAACGTCTACATGCTGCGTCTTGGCCAGTGGCGTCATGTCCGAATATGAACCTCGTTGCTAGCACGCCTGCTGCAGCGCCCTTGGTAGGCGCATCAAGAATGGAGCGAGACCCTCTGGGCTGTGTGCCGCAGCGGACCGACGTCTTGACGCAAGGCGCGTAGTCGCCGGCTCTCGGGTGAGTGACATGACAGACAAACTGGTTTACTTGGCCACAAGTTCTCGGCCAGTGGCATCAGGCAACGTCGAAATATCGCTGAAGAAAAGTTGTTAGGCTAGAAATAGCTATTTTCACCCCCTCCGAGACCCTCAAACGGTACTCACATCTAGGACATCCTCACGTCAGACAGGTTTCCATCTCAGACGCCAACTCTCCGGTTAAAAGAGGGCGACTAACCTGCTGAGCATGAAAGGACGATTGGCGTGAAGGCGAACATCACGCATCAACAACCTGGTCTTTCGAAAGGAAACATGAAAGTCGGGGCATTTCAGTAGGAAAGCAAAGGCAGACGACAGATCAGCAAGATAACAGCTTAGGTACGTTGGTGTTCGACGTGACTCAGCTCTAGCCAATATAGACATTCAACCTCTGCCAGGATACCACATACGACCATACCCACTGGAGAACTCGGGATCCCGTCCGCTCTCCCATAGATAAGCCAGTGAGGGCTGGAGTAGTAGTCGGGTCGGTGACGACCGGCGAATGCCCGGTGTTGTATGTTTTGCATTTTTGCATGTTGCTCTTTTGCTGTATATGTACATCCCCGTCTGTTCGTCCCCTACTTTCGCGGCAGCCAGTTTGCGATCTGCTGACCTTGAGACGGCACAATCACTGTTGGCTGCGACTCCACCCCTTGGCATCATCAGCTTGGTGCCGACTCATTTTCTGTGGCAGCAAACCACTGCCAGTTACTCCACTCTTTAGTGGCGACTGTCAACCCAAGTCTCCATTGTCACCATCTTGCGGAGAACCCAAACGTTGTATCCATCCTCACCGACGATCCGATCGTTGAATATCCTGAGTAGTCCGCCCGCGTCGCGCAATCAGGGGTTGTCTCGATCGAGAATTCTTGGTGTCCTCGTAGGGGGCGTAGCTCAGAGACTTGGGACGCGGTGGACGGTCTGAATAGCTGTCTCGAGTAAGTTTTCGATGTCACCGAACCGGACTCGGATGTAGTCAGGCCTGGCACCCCATTGGTGAGCGGTTAGCTGGGGAAGTAATGGTATTTGGGACTAGCCGGACGAGTGCATAGCGCCGTACCTCTCTCCCAGTATATACTTTGCGAAGTGCCACGGGCGGCAAGAGATGCTTTCGTCAAGCATCGCGTCGGGCGTCGAATCCAACGGACGGGTGAAATCTGCGTTTCCCACGGTCCAGACATATAGGGCCATTCTGCACTCGTAGAGGGGGCGTTCCACCGGGTTTTTCGAGGCTTTGCGATCAAGCTGAATCTTCATCGCAACGATGGCGCCGATGTGGATTTCGGAGAGCGAGACGAATCCGATGCACTTCTTCTGCAGCTCCTCAAAGCTGGACGATTGCGTGCAGGAGATCGTGGAAACAATGCTCGGGAAGTCGGTGCTGTTCTTGGCGTCTGCATACCAGGCGACATTAGTGTAGCGCCTGACGCTGCCGTATTCACATGAGTCTGGATCTGACTGCGGCGGGGGCAGCGATACGAAGTGGTTGCGGAATTGCTGGACTTTGGGTATGATGTCACCGGCAACGCTCGAGGCGGTATTACTGAAGAGCCGGGCGACGATGGGGTCGAGGGGGCTCTGTGGCATCTCAAAAGACACGGAACTGGCCTGCGGGCGGTATTCGAGATGGAGCCGTGGGAGGAAAATGCGAGGGTCGGTCTCGAGGCGTCTGAGAAGGACGGGGAAGGCCGCGGGCTCGAGGCGGTATTTTTCGATGCAGTCGGCTGCTGCAAAGAAGTCATCGGAGGACAGTCGGAGAGCAACTTCCAAGCAGGCCCGGATTGTTTCTTCCGTCTCCAGCGATAGAGACGCTGACACCGACGTGATTGGCATTGTCGCGGCGCGTGGTTGGGGGTGACAGGTTATAGGGCGTTTGTTGCAGCGCAAACATTAGCGGCGAGACGGACTGGAAGGGGAAGAGAACAAAGCTTGCCTTGTTGGCTACGACTGTGTGTTCTGCGCTGTTGGCGCAGCAGGGGCGTGGCAGAGTCTGAACCGTCCTGGAGTTAAGGCGGACGGACAGACTGACTTCCTTTCGAGGAAGGAGCAAAAGTAGAAGAAGCCGCCAGTTGCCTGTGATGTTACCTCCGGTGATGAAGGCAGGAGGCTGTCTGGCGGCGCCAACTTCGGCAGGTGGTTTGCATGGGTGGGTGGGGGGAGGGGGGAGTTCGCGGGGGAAGGTGCAGTGTCAGGGGTCCTCCCACGTGGGCAGTTGGCACCTGGGTGCTTTCAGCTTCCAGATTTGTCCCGCGGCTGCCTTCAGTGGCAAGCGCACCAAGTGAAAGTCTCGCAAAGCCTCTGCACCGCGACCCATTTCCACAGCATTCTTGTGTCTTTAGGGGAAGACCTACCTCACCTTACGTGCGCTGCAACCCTCCGTATCTTGCTTCCCGTGGCGTGCATCCTCATCTTCGGCGTTTTAACCACGCTCGCACGACGCAGGCCCATCCCCCAACTCCAGACAGGAATCATCGTTATTTTTGACCCGCCGCTTCAAACCCTCATGCCAGACGGCCTAGTCGCGGAGAGAACATCACTATCTCAGTTGTCCAAGACGATAGGTCCGCTTGTGCCGTCTGCGTAACCTAGCAGCATCTCCAAGGCGCCGCTTCGTGATTATGGGATAATACTCTTGTTCATTGGATGGAGGGAGTGCAAACCACTCAGCACTCCGTCGCCGCGGCTATCACTCAGAGATCTCACGCAGGCCAAAGTCGGACTGTATGGCATGAGGTGTGTGTTTCGGCCAAGTATGCCGACGAAGCTCCAGAGCCCGTCTACCAGGTGAGGGTTGCAATCCCTCACCATGTCTGGCCTGCAGTTGCAATATTGTTTGCCCACACCAACCCCTTCTCTGGATGGGTCCCCGCCAGTCAGGTGGGGAGCTGTGTTTCGCAATGTCGTGATGTATGCTACGTACGTTCCCCGTCGATGATTCCACTAACCGCGAAGACGTGCTTCTCCCATTGTCGTCGCCCATCAATAACTGCCTCCCCCAATTTGATTCCTCTCAGCCTCATTGTAGCCGCCGACAGTCGCAACCTTGTCAATCCGGGTATTAAACATCGAATCTTCTAGATCCCTCTCGAAGTTGCCATCTCGTGCACTGTTGCTCATCCAGTGGCGGGTACTCTTTTCCGCCTCCACCAGGCTGACGCTCAGGCACACGGAGCAGATTGGATCACGCTCGGAAGCGTCGCTTTCTTGGCTCGACGAGAAGTTGGGCACGGAGTTTGCAATCGTCAGCGCGGGGGAGCGTAGCTGGACCCGACGTTGTGCAGCTCCAGTACTCCCACCTCAGACGACTGTAAGTGGATCATTTCGTGCGCTCGAGGTCGGCCATGATGCCTCGAGTAGCCTCGGTGTTCCCTGATCTGCTCGAGACAAGGTAGAGAACATTCGGAGGCAGCAACAGCTGTAGCAGGTGCACGGCGGCTGAATCCGTTCCTCCAGGCCGCGTCTTCGGGTGTTGATGCGACTGGTGCATCGTATGTCGGGGGATTATGGTCGTCGCCAATGTTGCGCTCGAGGCCCGCTTGTTGTGGGGTTCTTAAGGCATCGACTGCCATTTTCTTGGGGTGGGGTGCTTGTTGGGATTTGGTGAGAGTGGAGGAGGCTTGAAAAAGATATTTATCCTCTGCAGCTCGGAGGTCGGAACCTGTTTGGGTTGGTGTTTGAACCAGAGCAGACAAGTGGAGGTTCGGGAGAATGTTGGTTGTATGGTTTTCATTTGGTAGTAGGTGTTCAGGCAGGTAGGCAGGTTGGCTGGCGTGCGTCTTCATCACTTGTGGTGGGTGGTGGAAGGTGCACTTGGGAAGTTGATTGCGACCGAATGGGCTTGCTTCTTCTTTTGGCGAGTCTGGACCACTTACCCGCCCCAAGCGTCCAATAAGGTACCCATCACTGGAAGAACCGTCCGCACCGCCGCACGAAAGGTCACGGTCACGTCGAAGCAGTTTCCAAGGCCCCATTCGCCATTGGGCGGCAATAAACGATACTGCCAAGCCAGCTCAGAGCGGCACAAAGTCACTGTCCACTTTTGATTCATAGCGCCCCACGAGCTGTGTCTCCATGGACTAAAGCCTTCGTGTGGCCGATGGCCTGCCGCGGACCTGGCTCCGGCGCTATAGGCAAGGCGTCGGGATACCGCGCGACCGGAAGGTATTGCTATCCACAGTGGCACCGAAGCCGTCGTTGGCAGAGAGGAAATTGTCTTCCGAAGGAGCTGGAGCTTTACGACCGGCCTCGGGCTCTGGTTGAGGCTCCGAATCGGAGTCGCAGTCTACGGGTCTGGCTCGTAGCGGGCACGCTCGGAGCGCGGCGGGCAGTAGGTCGGGTCGGCCACGGACTGCTTAGCGGGGCGCTGGGGAGCTTCTGGCGGCGGCATGGAAGAGTCGACCGGCTCAGCAAGCTTGGAGGCTTCGAACGACGGCCAGGAACGGGGCTTCGGCGGGGAGGGGTCGCGGAAAAGATGCGGGGTGCAGGAGGTGATATTTCCAGTGTGCCGACACGCGGGGCGGACTGAGGGGTTGGACCACGAGAGACTGATGGGGCTGGGCTGGCGAGTGGCGCTTGGTCGGGTCTCTGCTGCTGACGAGGGAGTTTCTTGTGTTGGCATCTGCGCCATGAACAAGGAGGCCCAGTGCAGGACATCGGCTACGAGTAGTCCAGCTACCTCTACGCAGGCATTGCGGGCGTGGGGTAAAGCAACCGTATGGTGCCACCACATCCTCTTAAGAGTATGGCAGATGCCGGGGATGTCTGGGCGTTTGCTGTTGCAGTTGGCGTAGAGGCTCATGATTTGTCGCAGCTGAGACAGCTAGTCCTTGATGTCCGGGTCGAACTCGATGCGCTGGCGGCCCGGTATTGTGATATCGGGGAGCCCCTGGCAGATGCCGCACAGGGAGAATAAGGACCGACCGACAGAAAACGAGCGACATAAAATGAGAGCTTGCCGTAGTGACAGAAGAGAGAGAAGCGTCCAACGTAAATACCTGTGCCTGTATAGCTCGAGGAGAGGAAGACGAAGAGGAGGAGAAAACCGGGCGACTCAGGGAGACGTATCCCAGGCAGGAATTGACACAAGCGTATTCCCAAGACAGTGTTGATGTGCGCATCGTACGCATTACTGGATTGCATCGCAGCTTCGTCCAACCCGGTCGGGCATGTCGGATGCAATGGACGGCAGATGCATTTTGAGTCGGGTGTGGGAGTCTCGAAGGTTTGCCGAAGGTTTGGCGGCGCAACGGATGGAGGCGTGATTGAGGTGAACGCCTCGCTTAAGGGACATCTAGCAGGTGCAGTGTGGTGCATAGGTTGTCTCTCAGACAACTGGTATGACTGGCTAGAGTTGGTGGAGCGCGTGAGTTGCGCTATGTCTGAGGGACCGTTTCCTGATGTGGATGTTATGCGGCATTTGATTCGCCAGGTCCCTAAGGTCGGTTGCAGCCATGGCTGGGGATTCGCAGTGTTGCAATGCACTAGACTTAAGTAAGAACCCCCTATCCCCGCGCACCCCCCCATCCCTGCGCACTATTTTATCCCTCACATCAACATAACCACAAAACTCAAAGTCTACTTTTACCCACCACAACATTAATTTTTAATTCTTTCAAAAATACTAGTGTTTTCAGCATACTAAATTACACTAAAGCTGATATTTCTATAGCTATTAATTATATTCTGAGTAGCTACCCCTACTAATAAGTTTCTAAGATCTAGAAAATCCCTAAAATAACCTTATACGCCTATATTAACAGTAGAAGACCCTATATAGAGACCTATGCTAACCTATAGTATCTCTTACCTAATTAGGAAGCCTATCTAGCTACTTAGGTATTTACTTAGGGCGCCCTTAGCCTAGTACCCTCGTATATATAACTATAAAACTTTACCTAATGTATACTAACACTTAGTAGTAACTATAGGCCTATTAGTAAGTATTAGATAGTAGCTTTTATATAGTAAAATCCCTCTATTAAGACCTTCTCTAGTAAGTAGATTAATAAAGTATATATAGCAACCTTAAGTACTAAGAAAATAGAGTAGTTTTTTAATCTCTTTAATAACCCTATTATTAAAGTAATTCTAGCTAAGTACTAATATAATATAGATAAGACTAATATTATAGAAGGCACTATAGATAACTATTTAGTCTTTAAATACTTAAAAAAATAGAAGATCTATATTAAGAAGCCTATATTATAGGTTTAAACTACTATCGTTAAGTATATCTCTACTATAGGCAAAGTTATCTATCCGCTTATAATATTTAAGGGTAAATATATCTAATAATAATAGTTCCTAGTAGATCTTAAAGAATATAAGGATTAGCATTTTAAAGCTACTAAAAATAGGTAGACTTTAAATACTATTACCCTTAACTAGCTTAAGAGTATATTTAACCCTTTAATAAAGCTAATAAGAAGTGAGGAGGGTATAAAGTGTTTATTAATTATTAATAAGTATAGGAGTTACTATATAACTGATTTTATATAGGAGTATTACTACTAAGATATTTATATAATTTTTCTACTAGCTTATACTAGCTATATTACTTAGCTACTTAATATAGTAGTCTTTAGGTCCCTTAAGAAGTATTATTATAATAATATCTTATATTATAGCAAGCTAACTAATAGCTTTAATATAGGGAAGTAAGGTTTCCTCTATTATTATACCCTAGTATATTAAAAAGCCTTCTCTAACCCTAATATACGCTTAGGTTTTAAAGCTACTAAATTATAGCTACTAAACTAGTAAAAAGTGCTTATAAGTTTATAGTTTATTATTAATAAGGTGCTAAAACCTATTAAGGATGCTTATATACCTCTTAGAGAGACTAGCTAATACCTATTAACGCTATAAAAGTTATCTAATATAAAGAAGTTTATTACTAAACTTAAGGGTACCCCCTAGATAATTATAAAGGTAGTAATCTATAAGTATAAGAAGATAGGGAAGGCTATTAATAAGTGAAACCTTATTATATTAGTTTAATAGTAAGAAAATAAAGCTTTTAAAATATAACTAGAAATAGCCCTACTATTTAAGAAGAAGAATATACCTCCTAATCCTAATAAGATGTTTATAAATATTAAGGCTATTAAATAGTTATAAGTAATTACTACTAATATAATATAGAAGTCTATAGTAGCTAAGAAGAAGTAGGATAAAGAGTTTAATAGCTTCTATACCTCGTTTCGCCTTAAATAGCTAATAAACGTGGACTTTTGAGGTCAAGAGATTAATTAGTGTCATTTGGTGAGGCCATTTTGGGCTGCGCGGGGATGGGGGGGTCTTACTTACTGTACACAGCCACAATTCAAGATCCACGAGAATTCTCTTCGCCTACGGCATTGCTGAGGACGCCGCATTATCAAGTTGCCTGGATATTCCCGTTTTTTAATCTCGCATTCACGCTGCACTCCAGAATTAATCAATCCGACATCCTTCAGGCGCCGGCTGCAATGCTCGTCCAACGTCGCTGCAATATTTTAGACTGAGCTCGGGCGGCGTGGCTGGTGTCATGGCTGCCGCGTGGGTCTGCGATCAGTTGTCTGCACGACATCTTACGTAAGTTGTCGTGCAAACCTTCTTTTTCTTCGCTTCCCCCACCCCCTCGCATCCTTCCATCTCCGCTCCCCAACCAGATGCAATCAGGGTGTGCAGGTTGCCTACCCACAGCCCACTGTTACTTTCCGCGTTGGTCTTCCTTCCTACTCCCGTCAACTCCAGATGGCGGCAGCGCTCATAGAGACACCAACCACACGCGAGAGTCGTGTTTCCGATGGTCAATCGACAGTACCCGGACGCATCGACGCGGCATCATCCAACATGCAAATCTCCTGTGCAGCACCCAGCCTCTTGCCCCATCTAATTAGGGTAGACAAGTAAATGCAGGTTCTCAGAAAAGCATGCCCATGAGCAGCACCGATGCAGTGCCGTGCAAGTGCCGATCGAGAACGACGAAAGCATGGCGGCGGTAAATGAAGGAATTTGCTCCTTGGCATGGCATCTCTCGACTCAAACGGATAGAAAATGCAGCTGCCGAGTAATTCCCATGAACAGATGCTGGAGAGCAGCATGATGGACCGCCCGACCGCAAACTTGGAAGACGGGCCTGACAAACGACGCACGAATCCCCACACTGCGCAAATGCTGCCTGCCGAGTCGCGACACGGCCAGCCTGCCCCACACGGACGCGCCTGAGGATGAACCTGCCGAAGGTGATGGCGCACCTGCCAACATTGACGCACAACACAACAATGACGAAGAACCTGCCAAAAAATGAATGCACTCACGAAGGTGCCTGCCCAAAACCATTTGCGCAAAGCCGATCTTTCCCCATGCTGAAGCTGCCAGGACACGAACCTGCCAGGACACGAACCTGCCATGAAATGAACCTGCCATGAAATGAAACTGCCAGGACATAAACCTGCCTGAACGGCAAACTGTCAGGACACGAACCTGCCTTGACACGAACCTGCCTGGACATGGACCTGCCTGGACATGGACCTGCCTGAGAAACAGACGGCTGAATCAGCAACAGTGACTAGTATGAAGCTGTCGGACATGAACTTGCCAGGCATGAAGTTACCATGAAACCAACCTGGCCGCGAATGAAGCTCCCGCGACATGAAAATGCCAGAGAATGCACTGCCAGGGAAGAACCTGCCTGAACAGCAAACTGTCAGGACACGAACCTGCCTGACACGAACCTACTAGAGAAGAACCTGCCTGGACACGAACCTACCAGAGAAGAACCTGCCTGGAAACAGACGACTGAGTTAGCAATAGTGACTAGCATTGACGGCGCCTGAGACCTTCAGTACCTAGTCCTCTTGGGCGCGACGGTCTCTGATCCGGTAGTTGGTCCCGTCCAACATCCCACGGTCACAGGGCCCCACTCTGTGCCGGATCCCGTGGGCCCGGCCGAGCACCTTTCTTGCGGGAAGTGTGACAGGCAGTAGAAGCTGGGGTGTCATTCCGAGATGCGCGATGCTTTGGTTCCGCCGATTTTATAATTACCCCCTGTATCTGCAGCTCTATTTGGCATGTAGTGTCGGCTGGCATCTCACGATCTCTTCGGCGTCAGACCATCCAGGTGGACTCGCAGCTGCCGAGAAGGATGGCGCATGCGGAGAAAACACAATTGGATGCCAAGCCACGCTTGACAGGACACACAACTGCAAAACCAACCTTCCCACATTGAATGCGAATCTGCCGCCCCTTCTCTGACAGTTTTCGCCCCTAAGATACAGGTTGGCCCTGCTTGCCGCCGCCGCCACTGTCGCCTCCAGGCCATGACAACGTGCCGTCCACCGTTATCTACCTTCCGAGGTCCTGGTTTATTCTTCATGCTGATCACCAGCACCTTCATGTATCTCCAAAGTGGACGGGTGTGGAATCTTGCCAGTTAGAAACATCTTCGTGAGGCAAACCCTCAGTCAGGAGGAAAAGACTAATATGTCGATCATAATAATTATTCACGATATCTATCGATGCTTGTTACGCACTGAAAGTCCGAAGAGAGACCTTGTCGCACCGCAGTGATAATAAACTGCCTGGTTCTGGCCTCGTTCGCATTTGGCGGTATGTCAGGGCTGGTCCAGAATAGCGATTCGGTTGGTCTGGGCAGCCATATCATCTCTGATTTGGTGGTTTACATCCTAGAAAAACGGGGTCACTGTCCGATGAATGAAAAAACCTCAAGCCGTAGCGGACGAGTGCCTCAGTCCAGTTTTTGTTGCTTACGAAAACAATGTTCGACCTCAAACGCAAAACATTAGCTACGATTCGAGACGCTGGTTGTGTGTCGCAACACCCGAGTTCATAAGCTGGCGCTGCCCATAGTAAATCATGAGAATATCCGTATACCGTCTGGCCAGCGGCCCAGCGCAGTTGTAACGCCTAAAGCTTTTCTCGTATAGAGAGAATTGCCAGCCGCAAAGTATCGTCGCAAGGGCTGCATGGAGCACATTGCGTCGACCGGGTTCATTGATCGTGCATGAGCTCGCCACCAAGTTGACAAAGAATGAGCAGCGTAGATCAAAGAAGACAGAAATGCGAACTCTATGCCTTCCTTTGCGACCCATATTCAGCTTCTTGCGTCCAAAAGTCCATCGAGTCGAGGTTCGGGGCACTAACGGCATAGCGCTTTCACGGCATCACAAAATGCGTCAGTGCGAGACTCGCCCTACGGCCCTCCACCCAGAGCCCAAGTCGTAAGCTGCATACCTCCAGGCACGGAAGTTCCAGCTTTATCCTCTTGCGCACAAATTGTTTTCTCAACCCGTTGCATCACCGAAGACTCCTATTCAAGCAGACAAGGCTCCAGCAGTTTGACTCGCATGTCAACCCTCAGAATGCCGAGTGAATCATCTTACAAGCCGCCACGATTACTGTTCTACAGCTTGATGTAATACAGGTATGGCTGGACGTGCTGTATATTTTGTAAGCCCATAAATAATATTGGCACCATCAACCTGGAACGACAAATTTTGCAACAAGCTCCCAACCCAGGGCCCCAGAGACTGACGAGAAGTGAGCAATCTCTGCCTCTTCTTGCTTGCACATTTCTACGTCCGTGCGGACCTTTGCGCTCCTTTCTGTCTTCTCACTATTTGCACTTCAGCTCGTCATCGCAGCTGAACATTCTCATCACGATAAATATGCGAACCTGCTTTCAAAGCCATGATTGGTGTCCGTACGCAGGGCTGTTCATACACCGAAGGCAAAATGCCACCATCAACCGAGAGCTTGGAGGCCGAGCAGCGGCAGGATTCCCTAACCAGGTGAAAGCTCGACGGCGGGGCTAACAATTTCCCAAGAGCATAAAGCTATAAGCAGGAATATCAGCAACATTTAGATCGGCAGTGTGAGATTAGTATACTAAGTGCACACCGCGAGGTGTGCAATCATGAAGTTGATGTTGGATGGATATTTTGCGGAGGATATCATTTCATCATCCTACGCGTCCTTGAGAGTGTCGATACATGTTCCTAGCAAAGTCTTGATAGCAGCGCACGCTTTTCAAGCGATCCACTGCTTATCACCCCACATAATAAGCATCGCCTGCGCCGCGGCCCTCGGACTCTTCTCTATTAAACGGCCTGTGCAGGCTGACCAGTCCGCAGAGCTGTAGGACAGTATGATGAGGTGCTAGATAGAGCGATAATGAACAACTTGAGTCCTTTTACAGGTTGATTCGTGATTAGTTGGTCATCATGTGTCTTCTCGGGATTTCCCTCTACTTGCAAGGCTAATTTGCAAGGTTAATTCACTAGCGGCATTAGATATCCCCCAGCGCCTGTGTGCAGACAGATCCAAACCACCTGTAATGCTCACAGTCCTTTGGCCAGGCTCAGGCTTCAATGTTCAGCTCGTGGAAAGCGTAAATTATAATTGAAGTAGCCTTAAGAGCAGAAAGCTTTGCATACGGTAGAGCTGACAGCGCACCTGAGCCAGGAAGCTCGACAGGGTTCAGCGGAGGCGGGTACACCGGTGGCACCCGACCTACATCGAGGCCCATACTGGGCGATCCTGGTGATGAGCACTGTTTAAAAAGGTCTATCAAAGGTTCCACTCAGCAGTCGGCAATAGGCTAACGCAGACATTTTTGATACCACGAGAAGGAAGGAAATCGTAGACACCTTCTTTTTGCTTGATAGTGTTGACCTGAAGTGAAATGAGGCCAAATTGCGAGTCGGTCAGAATAGCAGCACAACAAAAAAAGCGTCAAATGCGATTAAGGTCTGATGAGGACTCCTTGGATTATTCGTCCGAGCCATTGAATTAGCGAACTTTTCATTCGATTCTTTTTGCCCAAGTGTGACAACTTAGTGATTGCGATTTCCTGTGGGAATGGTCGCAAGGTCCAACCTAATTCTGGACGACCTCATTGGAGCCGCATTTTCATGTTTCTTTCTGTCAGCCAAAGGTGGCCTGAAGTCTCAACCCCAAATCAGCCTCATGAATTTCCTCATCACGCTTCAGTTTGATCGCGCTTTTTGGGCATCATCGAGAAGAAGTTAATATGCTCATCAGCATGGCCTGATCTGAGTTAAAGATGCCATTATGCCATCCATATTTCTTTATCTTGTATATCGTGATCAAAACGTCGGATGTGTTGGGTGCCCATGAGCCGCCGATGACGCGACGGACAGATCATAGTGCTCCCAGAGCAGCGACCTTTGTAGGACCTGGGAATCTTGTGAGGTTGTCGTGCTGAAAGGTATGAATAAACCTGCAGTCAATATTCACCACGAGCTGGTGTGGACCACATGAAGGAGGTCTGTACAATGCAATGTCTGGAGACGGTCTCTTGGATGATGTTCGGCTTAGTCGTTTTCGAGGGAGGCTGGGGAGCTTAAGTCGAGAGAGGCTAGAGTGCTTAAGCGCGAATTCAAGAGCTCGATAGCATCATCAAGAGTATATCGCATGTATCTAAACCCATGACTCTGTACGACTCGAATGTTGACGAAGGTGAAGGAAGCCCTTTAACGATTTAAGTCTTGCAGAAGCTTCAGGGAGTAATCATGCGTCTTCTCCATGGCTAATAACAGAGGAGCAAGAAGATGAACGGCCAATCAGAACCAAAATTGGCTTGGAATCGTTTGATTCCTCTACAGCGTTGGTTGTTCAACTCATCGCAGGTAGGGACAAACTAAATGGCGTTGTACATTCCTTGGACTGGCACGCAGGCGGGCGCTTGGCTCCAGGCCTGTTGATCACATATAACCCTTTTCAACGTCCATCTGAGACGTCCGGCACGGGACTTGCCAGAGGAATGGGCATTGCTTGGCGGTGCGGGCTACTAGTGAGAGCTGCTTGAATGCAGACGGGAAACCCGGATCAAGACCGACCAGGTGCTACCCAATCACAACATTCTACAAACCAGTGGAGATTGAGTGATGTATCAGAAGACTTTGGTTGTCATTTCCATTTCTAATACATATCACATGTCCAAGTTGACACGGCGCCTTCTTAGCCACAGTGATAGATGAACTGCCAATGCGGAGTCATTCAGACCATTGTCGCGTTTTGCGTACGTCTGCGGTGGCATTCGCAGCTCGTAACTCCTCATAATCTATCTTGAAACTAAGTTTTAGCCTCAAGATGTTTGACAGAGCATCTCAGGCATTGCTAAGAGCTTTCATTGTCTGGTGTCTCAGAACTGTGATGCAGGACTTATGAAAACTCTTTGTGTGAATGCCTGCCCCGGCCGTCCAATAAGAATTGCATTTGGCTCGCTCAAAGCTTGAAATGGGGCATTCCCGATTGAGAAATACGACAAGTGCCTGGGGTCAAGGGCTTTCTCTCTGATATGTCATGTTTGAGATCTGCGACATCTGCAGCGGACTCCCACCAGTTCCTTTGTTTTTCTTTCAGACAATGTCTTGTCGCCAACACCAGTGAACGCATTTTGACCTGTGCCATACACCTCATTGGACGCCAATCCGACACTCCATCCGATCTATCTCCAGCATGATGAGATTGAATCAAATATTCTCCGTCACAACAAAGGTCGAGAGCCCATTGGATTACAGCATTTCAGAAATGATCTGGACCCTCGTCTGTGCCAAAGTATTGCATGTCTCGATTCTCTGCGCCATTTCTCGTCGCATTGCTCTCGTAAGATCACAGACGGCCCTTAACCATCATGATCAACAAAGAACCACCAAACAAAACACCAACAAAGGTACTCAGAATGGCCCCAGAAGGTTTTGCGCCAGCCAGTACAGTCGACTCACCCTATATTTAAAGCTTGCCTTCAGTCTTTCCTCTGCAGTCGTTTCCCCTTCATTATAGTTCATCAAGGCAACAACAGATCCTCCCCCAGCTAACGCCTCAGGCTTTTACTCACAACAATCTAAACATTAGGAAAGAAGGTGAAGCCTACGCTAATCCTCCTCCCTCATGTATACCTCGGGCAATTCAATCACTTGATTCCCTTGACTCTGAATTGACAGTTCCAAAGATAAGCCCCTTAGATACGCAAACGAAGATGTGGAGAACCGCCGAAGGTAAATGCTGTCATCCCATTTGAAAGTCCTGTCATTGGTATGCTTACCGCAATCAAAACATAGAGAAAAAGCAGTGGCTTCGCGCTATTCTTGATGGCCTCGAGGATGTCCGCATTTTCATCCAGTTGCCATATGCCTTGCCCGCCGAGAAGCTTCGTTTGGCTTGGGTGCCCATTCGTTGTGATCTCATCAAGCTCATCGTCCACACTTGCAGCTACCAAGGGAATGAATCGCGGACTCAGATGCGTCATTTTCGCAATGTAGCCGATTTGGACGCTTTCATTCTGGGTGAAGATCCATTCTGGGGGTCACATTTGAAGGCGATGGTCGAGGAACTCGACATGTTCGTCCAAAGTCAGCTGCATGGCGCATTCATCGACGACCCCAACATCACCGTGGCTGATACTGGAGCGGGGTCATGGTTCTTCCGCACGGTCTATGTTCCACTGATTACTTGTTTCTTGATGTTTTGGGCTGCGCGCCACTCCCCACAACAATTCATCTTGTCTATGTCACTTTTTGGAGCTGGAGCTGCATTTGCTGTCATTGCTCTGTGCATTCAGGCTCAGCGCAGACTCTGTTAAAGGCCTAGTCAGGGATGGTCTCTGGGGAGGAGCAGATTGGACGTAAGTCGCAAACGCATTGGGATACAGGCAGCTATGAATGCCAGGTACAGATCAATTGAAGATGTGCGAGGAAGGTCTGCGTTTAGGTCTGGAAGCCTTTGTTCATTTGGTTTTGTTTGTTTCTTATGTGCATGATTGAATCTTCTTAGACGGGATGAATGCAAGGGGGTCTCGAGAACAGCTCCCACCAAATTTACAAATATTCACAGATTTGCGCAAGTCAAGGCGCAGAAATCATAGACGGGTTTGCTCTAGATGCATAGGAGGTGGCAAATGAAAGAGAAAGAGTAACTGGGTATTTAGTCGACTCGAATGTCGGAGCTGTTCCGTGGAGTGTATGCCGGTTGAGTGAGGTTTCTTACATCTTGTCAGCTGTCGAAGTGTGTAGCTTGAGCCTTCAGCTTATTATTCCAGCGATAAAGCCTGTAGATAGTATGAACGTCTTTGCAGAACGACCGGGCAATCTGTGACCTGCAACACAGTCTTCGCCAAGCATCACGAACGTCTGGCTGTTCCACAAGCTCTTCATACGAGTAGGTAATTGCTCCATAGAATGAATTTGAATCGAGAGATAGTCACTCTGCGGACTATCTGGGTTTATGCTGGAGAAGCATGCGTCTCTGGTATGGTTGGTCTGAATCCAGCCGGTATATAACTCAATAGCCTTGATGAGACAGGGTCTCACATTCGACAAGGACGCTACGCATGGGAGATGGGTCCAGAATGAAGAAATCATTGGGGTTCGCACTGGCAAATCGTTGATAATATTCTGAGCTATTGCGATCTATAGCTTGTTTGTCATCCCCTTGTCATTTTGATGCTGTGCTCCAATATTCATATAGAATTGAAATATCTCTGTAATATACTTGATTCTCAATACACTGAAGATGCAGTGGTCTTATAAGCTACTAGAGTCGTTCTGCTTACCTAATTAGAATGAGATGTCCACGGCAGCTTTATCTTGCGGAAGCTGACAGGAGAGAGCTAACCGAATAAATCACACCCACATATGTGAAGAGCCTAGCTGGAATCTTCCATTAATAATCTTGCAACAACGCTGCCAAATAGCCTGAATTTTACAAATTTATCGAGGTACTTACTGCATCTGGGGTGCCGACACGCCTCGGAGACTTTGGCATTAGTGTGAAGCTCTTTCAGCCAGTCCTCGAAAACAATGCGAAATAATTCAACTGCAGTAAACAAATCATTGGGACCCTCAAGAGGAGTCGGAGATTTAGTTGGACTCAGAAGGGCCTCAGAAGGGCAGAGGTGCGTGGTCGGAATGCCTTCACTCGGAAAGAAGGAACCGGCGAGGTGCCTCACCGAGCGAAGGGTGTGGAAATAAGTACCGATCCGACATGTTTTAGGCTGATTCCGGAAACTATATCAGCCGCTTCGTTGGGCTCTGGGCTTGGGTCAATTGGAATACTCAAACCAACAGCTGTCGCAGGTTTGCGCGCAGTTTAAGTCAGGTCCATGTGCTACAGTCACTTATGAGAGCGACGTTATTGACCTGCTTGTCTTGAGGCATGTCAGTTGCATCTACTTGAACTGTTGTTCCAACATCTCCAGGTGCGGGGCAAGTCTCTCGATCATAATTAGATCCCAACAGGCTTTAATTCCACTTCATGCTTCAACGGTTGAAGAATGATCAACGTGGCCTAGCGTGAGCTTATAGTGTTTCTTCTGGGCTAATACGAAATCCTCAATCAACCTCGGAGACGTAACACGAAGACTTTCAGATGGCTCCGGTCGAAGTCGCAATAGCCAGCGATGGAGCAACTGTCGCATTCCATCTGCCACTGATCGATAACAGCAGCCGTTCGCACTGTCTCACGCTTGTATGTGTAATGGTTGCCCCGGCTGTAATGCATGTTGTCTGTTCGAGACGGACCAGGGGCTATTGCAGTTGTCTTCGTCGACCATCTTCTCAGTCGTCGTGTGTACGCTTAGGACGTGCTACAAATTACAAAACCAGCGTGTGGCCCAGGACTCTGGTCGGCAAGGAGCTATTGAGCGACACGGACGAATTCCTGAAGGATGTGAAGTGGGTGAAAATTGAGCCAAACGATACATAGCAGGGGACGGGAAATTGTCATCTGCGTCTTTTGTGAGCTGCCACGGGTTTCTGAGACGGGCGGAACAGCTACATTGATTGAAAGGAAAGATACGGACGCGGTGGATTGCCTGTTGATGGCGTCTGTGATGGCGAGATACGATGCACCTCCGTGGCACCGTCGCCAGCGCTCGTAGTTATGTCGGCGTGGGCGCGTTAGGATGAGTGTCGGATCGCGAAAATGACACTCTGATGTCCATGAAAGGTACATAATCTTTGATTGGATAATCGTGGTCTTGGCGGGGAATCCTGTTCGTGGTTTCAAGCGCCATGGATGCGTCGTTGGTATCCATATGGCAATCCTTGGGCTCCAGAGCCTAGGGCTTTTGGGTAGCACAGGTGCAGCCTGGCAGCGGTGAAAATGCCGTTGTGATATCTAGCGCGTCGGGTTGTGGTCCTTTCTACTCAATTCGCAGACTCGGTGGCCCCGCCGGCAGCCTTTGGATGCCGAGGGTCAAGTGTGGTGCGTCGCGCTGTGACTCTGTCTCCGGTGATGAGGTTGTCTGCCAGACAACCTCGCCTGATTGGCTCAGCAGACGAGCTCGTCTATGGCTGGTGCACCGTAGGATGTCTGAGGCATCACCCGGGTGCGCCTTCCTTCGGCAGCATCAGCTCCGCTGTGTTACTGCCGACAGAGATGGCAGTATTTCTGCGTAGTGAGGAATCCTTGGGACGGCAGGTGTCCATCAATTCGCTAAGACAGATGAGACAACTAAGGCAAGTCCTCGAAGGCTTTCTCCCTTCTTGGGGGGACAGAAGCATCTCACGGAAGGTGCATGTCGCAGACTAGCGCATTAGGGAAGGCAGCGGCCGCAGCGCAGCCCGACAGGTTGTCTGTCAGACAACCTCCGAGCGGCAGCAACGCCTCGCACTCCATGGATACCAATTCATTCGGCGAAACAATCCAAATAACCCTCCAAATATCCATAAATATCTCACAGACCCATACAAAGAAACAGGATCCAAGTTTCAGGGCCGATATGGCTTCCTGATAGTAGATGTGGTCAATTGATTGACACCAATGTCCTAATTCCACGAATGTTCTTGCGAGTTACGGGCACGCAGGTCATCAGGAATAAAAGGTGTATTGTAGGAGTAACTATTCGGAAGGGTGGTCCGCATCGCGGGCTAATATCCACATGTGCGGCTTATGTAATACCGCACGTCACGTGATATGCGGTGAGGCTGCGGCTCAGATTGAGGGTATCGCAACATATGTCGCAGTCTCACTGATGTCCAGTTTTCACCGATGGCTTGGTTTTCCATGGTCTGAGCTTCCATCACCCGGCTGCAGCCGCGTCCTTCGAGCATGTCAATTGGAGCCGATGATGCCCCCATATTGGTGGAGACTTCAATCAAACCGCGCGCCACAGGTAGAGCTCCTGATTGACAAGTCAGACCCCATGCGACATCCCGCCCCGCATCGGTCGGGATCCATCCACACCGGAATCAAGCGACCACAGCGAGTTTCAATACACTTTGCGGAGACCACGATGAGCACCATCGCGCAGGGCTTACTGCACCCAGTGACTGCGGATGCAACGGCTAAAAGGGACCCAGCAAGTCATTTACAGTCTGAAATTACCTATTGCCTAGACGAGCAGCGCCCCAGTAAGATCTAGCCCCGCCCAGCCGTGCATATCGCTATCTGCAGCTAGCTGGTTCCGCCGGGGCGATTCGCAAGGCAGGTCGGTGCATATATTGAGGTTACCTCTGGCACTCTGCGCAACAGCAATCTTGAAAGTGCAGCCGGTGGATACTAACGTCCAATCAAGTCGCTATTGTAATGGTATCAAAGTGCGAGTCATTGCAGCCGCAAAGGGTGTCAAAAATTGGAGGCTGTAGTAGTCCTTCCCAGTCCCTTGAAGCTCGCAAACTGGTGATAGCGCTCGGCCAATTAAAGAGCTGTCACATTCCGCGTCCCGTGCCGTTCCACCATGCAAATGGCCAATGTCTGAAGAAGGCCTCGAGGGCACCTCCCAGGTAAAGACAAGACAGTTGCTAGCCGTCCTGGGGAGCTTGAGACTTGCCCCAGGAGGGAACCAAGAATTGTGCCAGCTGCTGTGCAAACCTTGTGCACTAGGGATATTTGGGCGCCAGCTGCCACGACCCTTTGAAGCTGCGCACTGTGGATTGCCAGGTGCCAGGTCGGACCAACACGAACGTCCCAACAAACTCCATGTGCCACTGCTCGGGACGATCCAGACTTCGCCAACTACGCCAACCCACTATACTACCTTTTGTAGTAAGTCGGCGTTCTTCGCAAGACTTCACAAGAAGAATATTGACCGGCGACATCTATTTGCAAGAGACGCCGCGATCCCATGATTGGAATATGCCTTGCGACGGCATCGGCACCGGCACCGCTTTGCGACACTCCACTATAGCGGGGCCCCGGCTGCGGCACTGCCCCGTCTCTCTTCAGGATGTGGGGCCGGGTCTGCGGCACCGTGGATGTCGGAAGTTCCGCTTCTACATGTCGCACCTTCTTCCTTGCTGCTTCCTGCTTCCTGCTTCCTGGGCCCTGCTTCCGCAACCGCCACCTACACATCCGCCTTCTTAGAACTGAAGCATCCACTTCCAACTCCATGCTGACATCGACTTTGCATCGACAACCTCGCATTGACATCATTGCATCTGCGGCTCCACGTCCGCAAGGTTTTGGCACTTGCTCACGAATCACGTCTTCAATTTTCTTCCGTCGCTGCAAGTCCCCACCTCCCACAGCTCGCTTCAGTCACCCGAAAAGTGTCACGACGTCCATCCCATCGACGTATTTTCTCCAATACCACCGATGTCTCAGCAATTCCCGCAGGACCTCCACTATGTCTGTCTCCGCCCAACGCTCTCTCGCGCTTGTGTTGAAGACTGTGTCACTGTCCCGACCGATAACGCACAACAGAAGCGCAAACTCAAGCGCGAGGACCGCGAAATCAACACCGTTTTAGATGCTTTTCACCTCCAACGCCACGGAAACAACGCAGTCAAACCCAAAATATCATACTCTCAGGTCAGTCACGGTCGTCGCCTGGACTATCTACAGGCCGCTTGGTTTCAGGACGAGTTCATCCCTCCCAAATACTGAGACACTGCCATCAAAGACGTCCAAAGTCTTTCGTGGCATGTTATCAACGACCTTCGTCACATCACGAAAGCATTCCAAGCTGCGATGCTGTCCCTAGCGCCAATGTGGAAGGAACCAGAACCGAACACCACACCATCACCCCGCAGTTTTCTCATCCGCCTCATGGATGGTTCAGTGCGGTCAGGCCTGCATCACGACAAGACCACCAAGTCAGCACGTTTTAAGGTCAAGCGTTCTGGATGGCCCAAGGCCTGCTCCGACCAGCCTCTCTCAGGCTTCTCGTCCCCTCTGGATCTCTGTGGCATGCCAGTGAAGTCCTCACTAACATAATCTTCTCACCCTAGGCATTTCCTCAACAGTCGGACGGCTTTAACTGCGGCGTCTTTGCAATCGAAACCGTCCGTCGTCTAGTTCACGGCCTTGATGTCTTCTCCCCAATTCGCCCTACCCGCTGCCGACAAGAATGGGCGCGCGCTCTCAGCAGTCCACGTGGAATTCATATGCCTTCCGATCCCAACCGCATCAGTGGCAAATACACTGCGGAGGTCACAGAAGTTGAGGCCGAGGCCGGGCTCGATAGGGTTGTCAAGGAGAAGGCTATTGCCCTTTTTGACCATCGGAGCCTCCACCGAACCAGCGGAAAGTTTGGGTCGTCTCGCCGGGACTGGGTCTCGATTGCGGAAGCACGAACAAGCGCACACTCATGGTAAGCCACGTTGTGGTACGCGCCACAGCTGCAAGAAGGAAGCCGGCTCATTCTATCTTATGCTTCAGAGGTTTTCGAAGCTTTGCGTTCTGTCAACGTCGCAGATACACGTTTGAAGATAACGGAATCTGACAATCAGCTGGAGAAACAGTCTTAGACGCGCAGATGGCACTGCACAGATTGGAGCAGGATAACGGCCCACATCACATTGTAAAATTTACCACACTACTGAACGACATGGATCGTCTTCATCGCAAAAGGCAACAGGATCGCGAGATCAACGAGAAGACAATTTCTGCGTTGAAGTGCCACATCGAAAGACACAAAAGCAAGACTGATACGCTAGGGGAGGACCTGTCTGAGGAATTCTTCACGAGCGTCAGGGTTGTCACGAAGACGCATATTAGCAACGCCTAGATTGTCCTGCGGAGTATCGACGACGCGCTCTCAAGACTGACATGAGAACAGACACAGCTGAAGGTGGAACTCGAAAACGATCTAGCGATGCAAGCAACTGTGAAGACTGTCTCTAGGAGAGAACAGAGATCGCAGCTGGCATGGCTTGGCTGACAAGCCTGGAGTAGATGACAGTCATACTGCGTATAGTATGTTTCAGGAGTGGCAACTGTGTTGAGCGTTTACGGCGCATCGAGCCTGCTTTAAGGCTCGGATCTTTTTGTCCACAGCGCGCATCTGGGCCGGAAAAGGTCGAGCATGTTTTTCATGGGAGACACGGTGCAGCTAGTCATATATTTCGGGCTTTTCTGCTCGGGGCTCAAAGTTTGATCATGTTTACTTGCCTATCAGGTGCTAGGGAAGTTGCCTCATATTCACTTCTGGTCGCCATGACGGCGACTTCAATAGTCTGCCTCTCAAGTCCAGGTACCTCCCGTGTTCGGCAGTGATGTTTTATTGACCGTCTTGCTGAATGCACGGTATAGTGGCTCCACTTGGCCTTTGCCCTGAACCGATCTTCATTATGGAATACACGAAAACGCCTGTGATGTCCGATAAGTGAACACCATCAGCCACTTCAAGCATCTGATTGTCTCGCGGAATCCCTAAGGGCTTTCACCGAGCGCGATGACGAACTCCAGTGATATAGGCCCCATGCTGGAAAGGAAGTTATCATCCCGAAGTCCTAGGTATCTAAGATCGGAGAATAGAGCTCCCTAGCCGCTGCAAGTTTGAAAAGAGAAAGCCTTGGAGCTGAGTCCAATTTGAGGCTGCTTTCCAAGGGCAAAGCAGCTTTTTCTGCCCTTTGAGATGGACCTGTGCCTACGCTTTCTGACTGCTCGCTTAGGAATGAATCCAAACGGTGAAACATACGCTCGTGACGGCCCAAATGCATGACCTTGTTGCGTTTGATAAGCTCTGAGTCTCGGTTCCTCGGCTTATATGCTCACCGGAGTGTTGCGCTCTGGTGTCAAGTATGCTTTTTAAAACGCCACGGCAAGTTCCTTGGGATTCGCGGTGCGCGCATGTTGACCTCCTGCGTCTCACATGATCCCATGTTTTCTAATCTTGCTTCAATCTACCATTACGCTCCGATATTGTGGAATCATTTCTTGCGTTGGAGATTCATTCGTCTCATCACTGAAGCCATGGGAATGAAGACCACACGACAGATGGCACTGGACAATTCCGTTTGGTTTTTCGAAGCTAACCAAATGAAGATCTCAAATTCCTCAGCTAGATTCCATGACCCTTTAAATCAGCCCCACAAGGAAGATAGTGCCAGAGTCATCGTTTTGAGCGCTGTATGCGGCTTGAACTCGAACACGCCCAGCCGCAGGGACATACCCACCATCAATATTCAGATGTCGATCCATAGGCGATTCCCCGGTTGTGAATGATCTTTGGGCGTTTGCCAGACTGAGTATGTTACTTGAGACCTGTTTAAGACGGTGAACTTGACCTTGAACTAGCATAGGATCTTCATCAGGGCATTTGGAACCCTAATTTTGATGACAATTGCGAAAATGTTTAGAGAAGTAACGCGCTGCTCAAGAGAAGTCTACGAGCGTACTTAAGAGGCGCCATGATGTGGACACCTAACCATGGAGCGGGAAGCAGCTTCAGAAAGTATTCTGTCACGCCCTTGGAGGTATTCACATGCCTTGCGGATGGAAAGGCACCACCTTCGGCTCGACCACTTTCTCGATGACAACATTGAAGCTCGTTCAGGCACTACGCACAGCATGGACATCTCATCCTCATCATTGAAGTCCTTTATTCAGGGACGACTTGCCCTTCCTCATCCCCAAACTGAAGCTCCGCCTTCGTGAGACCCAACGCTCTCTCATCAATGTCTCCTTCCTCGACGGGATCCCGTTTGAGGCCCTGTGGTATGTCTGGGGAAAAGCTACTCATGGGCGCTTCGTGCGGGTGGACGTGGCGTGCGTTGTCCTGACGAATAAATTGCATGCCGCGCTGCCACTGCTGAGAGACACGAATCATGACTGTATATTGAGGATGTCAATGTGCCGAATATGCTAGGACCAAATGTGACAACCCCTAAGACTATTTCTATGAACTTCGACCTTTAAACGAGTCTAATACCTTCTTCGCATATGACCGGCGATCACCCCTTTTTTGCTCGCTCCTGTCGACCTCACCACCGATAACCCGACCCTTGACACCTTGATTCAAATTGTTCAAGGAGTAGTCCGTCATCAACAAGCCGCAGATTAGCACTGGTACACAGATGACAAGAGCGATTGTGAGCAAAGTGGTCATGGTCTCTTGATACGCCCGATTGATTGCATCCCTCTCCGGTGAGCCCACTGCATACGCCTGCGCCTCGACAATGCTGCCGTAGATGACACTGACCTGATCCTTGGCACCCTCTGGGAGATAGAGCCGCAGCTTCTCCGGCACGAGCCTGCCCCAAAGCGCACCACTGATGGCCGACCCGATTGCGCCGCCGAGACTCGTCAGCGTGAGGAAGATAGCCGTTGCGGTACCGACGTACTGGTGACCCGCGCTCGCCTGCACGCCCACCTGCGCGGGTACATTCAGGAAGCCGCCGCCGGCACCGACCAATATTTGGGTGAAGACGATGGCGGACAGAGACGCGTCCTGGGTGCGGAAGTGCATCATGAGTCCCATGCCCGTCAAGTACATGCACGAGCCGGCGACGACGAACCACTTGTAGTGGTTGGTGAGCTTGATGAGGAGGGAGATGACGATAGAGGCGACGGTGGAAGACTGGTAAAAAATGTTGAGGATGTAGGAGGCGGGCTGGATGTCGAGGTTGCGCACAACGAGGAGGTAGGAGTAATAGTAGGGCTGAACGGAGAGGTAGAAAGCCACTGTTTTTGTTAATTGCTGTCTCCACAAAACATACAGGGAGGACAGAATTACTCACTGAAGTAGAAGACGGCGAGCATGGAGCCCGCGCTAAAGGTCCTCGACTTGAGGAGATGCAGCGGAACCAGCGGGTACGGCGACATGTTGGCCAACACGCTCCCCAGGGCTCCTTTAACCCCCAATTGGCTGCCCAGCTGGGTGCTCACCTCCCATAGCGGGAAAAGCACAAGCAAGAGGACGCCGAGGGTAACCATGGCGACGATGCTCCCGTTCTCCCAGCCGTCGGGGACGGTGCTGGCGATGGTGCAGGGGACGAGGATGAGGGTGAACCCCCCGCTGAGGAGGATGATACCGCCTACGTCGAGGTCCCGCCAGATGTTTCCCAAGATGGTGAAGAAGCCGCCTCTGAGGGTGGGCGAGCCTTGGGGCGCGAGGTTCAGGGCCCGGGCTCTCCGTCCGTTGAGGAATAGGAGTAAGGCGAGGGGCAGGAAGGCGACGGGGAGGATGATGGTCCACATGCCGTACCCCCAGCGCCAATCACCCGACGACTCATAAATGCTCTTCGCGATCGGTGGTCCCATCCACGTAGTGAACAGGTACGGAATGTCTGGCAGCGTCGAGAACAGGGCTCTATTGGACAGGTCACTCGTGTCGGCGATGAAGATCTGCTGCAGGATGAGCATGCCCGTAGAACCAGCAGAATAGAAGATCTGAGCCGAGGCGAAGGTCTGGACATTGGTGGAGGCGGACATCTGGATGTAGCCGAGCACGAAGAGAAAGACGCTCAAGGTGAAGGCTTCGAGGCGGCCAAAGACGTCTGCGATCTTGGCCATGGGGGGTTTTACCACGGCTATCTGGGAGTCAGAGGGGTCGAACTGAGTGGAAGAGAGACGAGACAGAGGGACCTACCGTTGATGACGCCTTGGACGACGGAAACGGTCGAGACGAGGGAATGCTGGCGGAACGAGCTGGTCACGTAAACGAGCAGCGGGAGGGTGACCTGGCCCTCGAGGGATGTGGTGAATGCCATGAGCATGATGCTGCCAGTGTGTCAGGAGCTGCTGTTGACATGACTCTAGATTCAGTACACGAAGAGTAGACGTACCCGATGTAGGCAATCGCGAGAGCCTTGCCAGTCCAGGACATGGAGATGGCTTCGATCCCGCGTACGCCTTCCTGGATGCCTCCATGTGTCGAGACCGCGTCACTTTCATCGCGGGCCATGGGTCTGGCGACAATGGTGCGGATCTCAAGCACCTCCTGCTTGCTCTCTGGGCGCTCCTCGTCGGACATTTTAGTGAGTGGTCAATATGGATGTTCAATAGGGGTAGTCAGTATAGGTGACGGATATGTTGGTTGTCAGTATGACTGCAACGGATATGATTCACACTTCATCAGGCTCGAAGATCAACTCGGAGCGGACATGTGTGTTATGAGAGAGACAACGGGCGCAGCAACATCACAAATCAGGTTCCGGGCTTTCTTGAACAACAGGAATGAATGCGCTTGAAACAGCCTCGTCGTCAGTGGTACTAGGCGCAGGAAAGGACTGCCTGGCAAGATCAAGGCGACTGCCAGCTCAGTAGCCATGCAAGTAGAGAGCTGCATATGAACGCCTTACTCGGCCGTTCTATCATTCTCGCTGGTTTTTGCCTTGGCTGACTTGTTGCTAACCTTTCCGTAGATGCAGAAACTCTTGGCTGTAACATTATCGCTAGATTAGTCTGTCACTTTGCTGTTTAAAAGGCATATTGATACAAACTTTGTAGACAATGTCTTGGGGAAAGGACAGACAGCCCACCCCTGGTTCATGGAAGTTTGCTGTGCTCTGCGCACCACGATCGAGCTCCGAGGGAGAGCCTAGCTTATTGATTGATAAGATATCTTGGCTCTTGGAGTGGAGTAAGACGGACATGGACATACATGCAGCATGCAGAACAACTGTATCTGCATTGGGAATCGGTGTGACTGCGAGTTGCATGAGCAAAGCGCGGGCCTCTCGTTGGAAGCCACTCCAGCGGCAGCATTCAACCGGGCAGTTTCTCGGGTCGCCTGTCCTGCATAACACGCCATTCTCAGGCAGTCATCCTGGCTGCATCAGCCATCCAGGCATCATCAGGCAAATGAGGCAGGCATTGTGGTGGCGAATTTCATTCAGCATGAAGATGTGCATCTCTTCCTTTTTACACTTTCGATTCATCACTCTAATGTGAGTGGAAAAATGAGACCAAAGAGCAACTTCTAGCGAAACATTTTCGTGGCGGATTTGCGAACTAGGCTGTTGGAAGACGGTAAGGCAGCCTTGGGTGAATCGATAGTGTATATGCACATGTATGTTTCAGACTGTTGATGGACTAAGGCACGGTACTTTGGGGCCCCACTCATGCGAAGCTGACCGGTTTTCTTTCTTTTCTTTTTCAGCCAGACAAATGGCGCTCAACGTAGTGTACCTATATTGTCTATACATTCTGGCTGTGATAGATGTACCAACCAACGCTTTTCACTCTACAATGAGTGAATCGCATTGAAGGCATCCAAACCCTGTTTACCTACACCTTCTCGTATCAGCTGAAACCTCGCTGAGAACCAGCCGCGTTTTCGGCCGCGAATAGTAACAGGCTATGCAAGGCGAAAGGGACCTCCGATTCTCTGTCGTGTGTTGTAAAATACAGAAGTGAATGGGAATGAAGAATGTCTTCGTTACATGACTGTGCAGATCAACGCCCCAGTACCTCCAGCAGCGGCGGCGGCAACAGCTTCAATCATGTCAGCATCTGTTCTCCCTCTTAAGGCAACAAACGCTGTAGAAAACAGGGAAACAAACTTACCAGTCAGGGTGCTTGCCGTGATGCCCGCAGCGATGCCATTGGTAGCACCATTGACAATGTTCGCACGATAGCCTGTAAACTTCTTATGCGCATCGCGAACCTCGGAGACTTCCTTCCTCAAGTTGCCTACGGTCTGATCCTTCTCGTCGTCCAACGATGACAAAGACGCCTTGCTCTCCTGTCGTGAGCTGGCTGCCGATCGGGTCACCCTCTCGAGGCGTCGTTGTCGCTTGGCTTCTTCCCTGACGAGTTCCTCCTGTTTTGCTTTCACCTGGTCGTGGAACATCTTCTCCAGGTCAAGCATGTTGTTCTTCCACTGGTGCTGGCATTCCTTGTGCAAGTCTTGTATTGACTTATTGAGCGCTTCCTTCTCTGTCTCAATGTTCCGCATTTGGTCGTGTAAGTCCTGCCGCAGCTCCCGGATCTCCGTCAGATGCGCCGCGTTCATCTGCGCCGTGAGGCTGGAGAGCATCTCATCGTCGTCTTGGGCCGCCTGTTGCAGTCCCCGCTGGTAGGCCTGCTGACTCTTGTCGAGGCCTGCAGCAACAAAGCGGCCGGCGGCCGTCTGGCCGAGGGTCTTACCTTCAATGACGATCTCGCGCTGGAGTTGGAGTACGTCTAGGGGGTGCATGTCTGAGCGGCGGACAAGGTGAGCTATGATGTTCCGCGCGGCTCTCATCTGCTCTGTCGGGTCTTGCGATCCCGTCTCGTTGTACCGAAACGCCGTCGCGCCACGACTGACAAGCCGACCGAAGAACATCTCCTGAGTGCACAGCTCCCTATGCCTTCCCTCCAACACAGTCTTCTGCTCCTCCCCTCCATTCCCCGTAGATGACGGCCACATTGTTGTGACGATAGCCAGGTTCTCGCACCGCGACGGCCACGAAGACGAAGCGAATCCGCACACCGCCTCGACCATCTCGATGCACCGAAGGCTGGACCCGGACATGCGGTTCTCAGATACAGGTTGCAGCATGAGCACGCCGTGAATTCGCACGCCGTTGGCGTACGAGGCGGCCAGGCTAGAGGCGAGGGCTTCGAGGATCTCGACCTCGGGGCGGGCGGTATCGTTGAACCCGGGGGTGTCGATGAGAAAGATGCGGCGGCCGTTCCAGTGGTAGTCTGCTACGTAGACGGAGTTTGTGCCTTTTGTTCAACGTGAGCATGCGATTCGATGTCGATGGGTTCAATGATGAGGCAGGAGGAAGAGGTACATGAATACAGGCCGTGGCCGACGGTGACTTGCTTTCCCGTGCACTGTCCGATAAAGGTGCTCTTCCCTGATCCCGTTCTGCCCATAACGAGGAAGAACATGTCCCAGTGATTGGGCTTGACGATGCCGGTTAGAGCTGCGAAGAGCTCGGCCTGGTCAGCGACCTCTCTGACGGAAAAGTCCATTAGTGATGATAATAAGGTGGTCACCATTAGAATATTTCCAATAGATTGATTGAATATATTCTATAGTAACAGAGCGACGTCACATGAGACGAACTTGAACATAAAAAAGACGATGGTTCACTTCAATATCCTGCCATCCCCAATTGAGTACCGATGAGTACACTGCACCGGACCACACACACTTGTCAGGCTCCCTCACAACGCCACAAGCGTCTCTGAGCGCGTTCTACACGTGTGAAATTCCCTGAATACGAGTCAGTTTAAGGAGGCGGGAGAGCAATGTACAAAAGCAGGCTAGGGCGGAGGCTTCACTTGAAGTCGAACTCAGCCTTGCACTCAGAGTGTGAAATGGTTCGCAAAATGGTCAGCACAGTCTGCCGGAGAGCTTCGGCACACAGTGACTCAGCAGGATGGAGAAGAGAGTGAGCACTAATGCATGCAGATGCATTGGGGATGGATATCTTATCAATCTTCCTTGCAAATGCTACTTCGACCAGGTACCAACGCAGGTCGTCTCCCAACTGACGATCCTCTATGTCAAGTTGCAATCGTTCCGTCTTACCTCTCGGTCTGTCTTATTCAAAAGTCTGATAAATAAGGTCCAGGAGATTCACCTTTTACTTTCACGTTGGGGAGCGCACCCTTTGTACTTCGCGTAGCGCGCGAGCATACGACCACAATGGCGTCGGACCTGATTGATTTCTGGGACGACACGCAGCATAGCACCTTTCATTTTCGGGCTGGGCGACATCCAAGGTAGGATTCATATGTAACAGACTTCATTGTGTATATTTCTAAGTCTTGAATAGGAGGAATGACGTCTTTAT
Organism: Colletotrichum gloeosporioides; assembly: GCF_011800055.1. Taxonomy (NCBI): domain Eukaryota; kingdom Fungi; phylum Ascomycota; class Sordariomycetes; order Glomerellales; family Glomerellaceae; genus Colletotrichum; species Colletotrichum gloeosporioides. Next base: position 532,384 of record NW_025544709.1, on the reverse strand, counting down.
TGCCGTGATGGGTGTCACTGGCTCGGGCAAGAGCTCATTCATCGAGCAATGCTCAGGCAAGCCCGTCCAGATCGGCCACAACCTCCGTGCAGGTGATTCCATCGCTGTCTTGCCGCCATAGAACAGTATGACCCTGACAAAGGTTAAGGCACTACCACCGTCGACGTCTACGCCTACGACATGTCCCCCGTGCGCACCGTCTACCTCATCGATACCCCGGGCTTTGACGACACCACCCGAAGCGACGCCGAGGTCCTGGGGGAGATTGCCACCTGGCTCGGCGCCTCATACCAGCAGCACATCCTGCTCCACGGCATCATCTACCTGCACCGCATCACGGACCGGCGTATGCAGGGGGCCGCCCGCAAGAACATCCGCATGTTTCGCCAGCTGTGCGGCAACGATGACGCGCTGAGCAAGGTGCACCTCGTGACCACTATGTGGGATCAGGTCGACGAGAGCGTTGGCTTGCGGCGCGAGAAGGAGCTGGTTGCGACGACGGAGTTCTGGGGCGCCATGGTGAGTAAAGGGAGCTTGTATTACCGGCACTACCACACATCCGAGTCGGCCAAAAGGGTGGTGAACCGGCTGGCAGCCCACGACCAGCCGATCACCACGGACATGCAGCGACAGCTTGTCGACGAAGGGCGGAGGCTGAGTGACACGGCCGCGGGGCAGGAGCTGGAGAACGAGCTCATCCGCCAGCGGGAGAAGCTAACAGGCGAGCACGCCGGCATGGAGGAGGAGATGCGCGCGGCGGCAAACGAGAACGACGCGGAGCTCATGGAGATGCTCAAAGAGGAGCTGGCCAACTCAGCTGGCGCAATACAGAAGGTTGAGAAAGAAATCAGCGACCTGCGCGTGACGATGGAAACGATGATTGAGCAGCGGGACGCCGCGTACAGAGACCAGCTGGAGCAGATCCGGCAGCAGACCGAGATGCTCAAGGTAGTCAAGGAGCAGGAGGAGCAGCAGCCGATCGCGGCTGGGCGGTCGGAGAGCAAATCCGAGACGCGCTCCGTGAGGACGGCGCACTCTGTCGAATCGGTCGAGACCTCATTGCACGCCGATGAGTCGCCGTCCAACTCGAGGACAATGGAGGAGGACAGAACCCAGCGATCGTCGGCTCCTCAGGTCAAGCGGCTGCCAGAAGATAGTCCGGTGTCTTCAGTGTCAATGTGGGGAGAAGTCATTTGCATCATCGGCGACACAGCCATCAATTCGTCGGACTTTCCGAAGCTGAAGCTGGACTCTTCGTACCTGCGAAACATCAGCGTAGGCGACGCCGCCGACGGGTCGAGATCCTGGATCGCCAAGTACGAGAAGACATGGAGTGAGTACTTCTTCATCGCATCGTATTAGAAGCGTGCTGACACCTATAGTGATCTCGGACAACCTCAGCCAGCTCTACCCCGACCTTGGCGAGGGCATCAAACTCTATGGCCTGCGCAAGCTCGAGTTCTGCTTCCTCGGCCCCGACAGCTTCTTTGTCGCCCGCTGGAACGACGGGCACTCGCGCTGCTCGCTCCCGCCGACGTTCCCTAGGATCTTCGAGGGCCGGAGCCACATCGTTGACGTGGCATTTGGCTTCCGGCAGAGCTTCCTTGTCGTCTACGTAGCACCCGGGCAGAAGAGCACGTTCGAATACGATCTGAAAGATTACTATCAGGACTTAAAGCTTTTTCTCGAACAAAAGGAGAATAAGAAAATTGACATTCTGGTGAGTTATTTTTTGGCCTTATTCTCTTGTTGTAGTTGATACTAACGTCAGTAGGCCGTCACGCTTGACCCCAACACGACTGACTACATCCTGGTGTATACGTATCCTACGTTCATATCAACGAAAGGTACGAAGGGTACGAAAGGTAGGAAGGTTCGTTTCCGCTGCTCAAATAAGACAAGTAGGGACTGGATCTCAAACTTTTGGCAGAATACAGCGTTGGAGGCTCCATAATGATACCCTGAACTTGTTTTTATCAGGCTCTGTTTGTGTTTTCCAGCGAGGTCATGTACTTTCTAATACCAAGTAATTCTCATTCATGGCTGCGATGGATTGATTTTGTCTGCGTTCAAGCGCTTCTTTTTTGCATCTCCCAGTTCTAGCCAATTCAATTATACGTAGAGTGATAACAGTCCGCCGATTCCAATTTTGTTTGCACAGCAGCAGACGACCTGTTTCATTGTGATGACATGAATGGATGGCTGAAGGGAACCTATGATTTTGATGCATTGAACGTTGACGTTTGTCTGCGCACCGTGCCGCAGCGCGCACTCGTCATGTTGGACAACGGTCATTGCTCGAGAAGCTTGAAAATCAACCCTCATACCCGGAGCGAACAGATTTGCAAGTAGCTCCAGGGAATCTGGGTTGCTTAACGTTCTCCTGCATATCCTCCATCCCGTGTCGAATAATGTATCGCCTGCCGGGTGGCTTTCAGACACTGCTGCCTTGATGCGACCATTTTCAGGACCGGTAAAAAGTACTGTATCTGGGCTATTGCTTCAAAGTCATCAACATCTCGTCTTCACCAGGCAGAGCAGTTTCAGGTCTAAGAAGCACGGGGATTGCTCCGTCGGCCGTTCAAGTGCGTGCCCATGCAAGGGGATGTCATAGGTCAACTTTTCATTCGCGCGTCAAACACGCTCCGGCGAATCTCAAATCTGCGACTTAATAGTGTTCATGTCTGCGAACCATCTTGCTACAGTCAGTTTACTTTGCAATACTAGGTAGGCCGTAATCCAGTGTCTTTGCGACAAGATTAGAAGCAAATACCTATTTTTTTAATTTCTTTTGAAATGTTCGCAAACCTGCGTACTGTTCTAGCACGTCCAACATCTTTCAAAATGCTTAGCAGGTTGCGTGAAGTGGCTTAATTAATCTAGCTATAAGCGCTAGGCGCGCCTAGTTACAAAGTAGTATAGCCGATCCCTTATATAAAGGTAGGATTCAGGCTAGGGTTTAGGCCTTAAGCTTAGGCTTAATTAACTACTATCTTATACCCCCCTTTTAGTTAATACTTCCTATATCCTATAAAGTTATTCCTATCCTAAAGTAGTAATTAGATTAATTATATAACTATTAGTTTTATTCTTAGTTATTTCTTTTATATTTTCTTTTTTATATTAATTTTATTATCCTATTTTACTTCTTAAAATACTTCTAACCTCTAACTTTTAGTTATATATTAATTATAATATAAAATCCTTACTAACTTTAAAGTAACCTTAATATAAACTTAAGTTATATAGTTTAATAGTTTAGTTATTTTTAGATTATATAGATTTAGATTAAAAGAACTAGTAATTTAACCTTAAAACCTTAAGTTTAAATTAAACTTATAATAATTAGGTTTAATTAACTCCTTAATATTAGTTAAATAATATAAGTTTTATATTCTATAGTTAAACTTAATACTTTAAAATAAATAGAGTTTATAGATTTTTATAAGAGTTAGTTCTAAAATATATTAATATTTTATATAAACTTAATNTTAACTAGGATAATTATTAGAAGATACTATAAAGTTTAGTTCTCTTTTTACTTTTATTCTAACTTATACTCTTAAGATTTAATTAAAATTAAGTAAGTTAAACTTAAACTTATATCTCTTTTAGTAGTTAGTATTATTATATTTTAATATAGATAAATATTAACTAAGATATCTAATTTAGTAATAAACTTATAACTTAGTGAAGTTAAAGTTTTTAATTACCTTTTAAGCTTTTATTATTAAATAACTTCTTATATAAGAGACTTTTATAGTTAGTAATTTAACTATTAAAAAGAGTAAATTAAGGTAATTAAAATAATATAAAGTCTAACTATAAAAGTTAATTAGTTAGTAAGATATAAAGGAATAAAGTTATTATATATAAAAGAAATAAATAAGTATATAGGACTTAATTAAGATTAAGTCCTAAGATATTATCTTTAGATTAAGACTTATTATTAGTTATAAGTAGTTTAAATAAACCTAATATTCTAATAAAGTCGTAATACTTCTCTACTACTAGTAGTTTAGTAAAGTTATTAGTAACTATCTTATAGATTAAGATATAATTAATTTTAAAGTCTCTATTACTANTATTACTAATATTATTAATAATCTAATAATATTTAATCTTAATATAGTATAGTTTAAGTAACTATTTACTTAATAGATAATTATTAAAAGTATTTATAAAATCTATATATACTTAGAGAGGTAGTTAAATAGAGATATTTATCCCTTTAAAGAGGTTTATAATATATAGTAAAGCCTTCCCTCTAGGTATTAAATTTATCTACTTAACTTTATAAATTAATATAGCTATAAATAATTATAATATTAATTTCTAAGTAATTAGTACTCCTCTATATATAATTATATAGCTAGTGTTATAGTTAGCTATCTAACAGTAGGGTTTACTAATAGAAGCTAGAGATTAACACGTTATAATAGTATATTAGGGTTATAATCTAAGTTATAGGTTATAAGCTATAGTAGATTAGGTCTTTTAAAAACTAAGGTGATCAGTCTTAAGCTTAATAAGTAATTCATAGTAAAGGTAAGCTAAAAGTATCTATAAGGATAAATACTAAGTTAATTACTAAAGAGCTATAGAAGTCTAACTATAAGCTAGGCTTAAGGTTATACTATATATAAGTCTTAATTAGTTCCTTTATCTAGCTTACTAATTCCTAATTAAGTACTAGTAAGTGCTTAATAATCGCTAGTAAGTGCTTAGTAGTCCTTACTAAGTACTTAGTAATTTATACTATTTACTTAGTCTTATCTTATTATTATATAACTTATATTATAGTTCTTCTATTTTCTAAGTAAGTCCCTATTATTCCTATAATTCTATAGTATAAATATTCTATTCTAGCTACTTACTACTTAAGTAGGTTAGTTACTATTATTTATGTATAATAGGTTATAATATTAGGTCCCCTCTCTAAAAGTCTTATCCTTAAGACCTAATATAAGTAAGTTATTAGTCCTAAGTTAAGGATCTATTAATTATACTTCCTATTATTACTTATAATACTAACACTATATTAAGTTATATTATTAAAAATCCTATAGTTTCTACGCTTTATCGCTATTATTATTCTCTTAATATTACTAAAAATAGTTTTAAAGTTATACCTTACTATTACTATTATTTAAAGAGGCTCTATTATAAAATATTACTAAGGTTACTAGTTTATAGGGAGTATATTACTATTAATAACATTTATTATTCCTATAATACTTCTAATAATATAATCTGCTAGTATAAAGTAATATTTATTTTAATTTCTTCTTTAGCTAACTAGTTATAGTAGAGTAGTTAATAGTAGAGTCTTATTATCTAGATAATAAAGAGGAGGAAACTAAAGAGTTATTTTAAAAGAGAATAGAGGTACTATAAAAGGTATAAATAGAAGTAAATAAAGCTTTAGTAAAGTTAGATTATATTTATAAAGCGAAGAGAATAGTTTTTAAGAAAGGTTATAAAGAGATATTAGTAGTTATAGAGGAAGGTGAGGTATTTAAAGTTCCTTCTAGGGGGTTTTCTATATTAGAAGTTCAGTCTATAGGTAGTTTTAAGGTACTAAACTTAGATTTAATTCTTAATTAGAATCCTAATACTCTAAATTTCTTATTAGGGGAATCTTAGTTATATTCTGATATTTCTAATCGAATAGATATATTTTTCTATTATACTAGTCTAAAGTATCCTCTTAGTTATGCTTATATTAATAGAAGTTATATCCTTTATTTCTTAGCTTCTTTTTATTTCTATTATATTTCTTTTTATATTTATTTCTCCTTTTTATTAGTATACTTTATATACTCCTTAAATTCTTCTAAGGTTATAAGTAGGCTTAGTCTATCCTAGAGATTAATATAATTAAGCGTTCTAATATACTTATTAATCTTATCTTAATAGTTAAGTAAGTTATTATTAGGTTCCTATATATTATCTTTATATCTATAGTTTTTCTATTTAATAAGGTATTCCTATTTATTATCTTTATACTAGTAGTTAAATAGCTTTTCTACTTTATACTTTAGTTTATTATCTTCTATAATAATAAGGTTATTTATTTATAATCCTTATAGTACTAGCTTAAGAAGTGAAATATAGAATATTAGGTAATACTATATAGTTTTTAAGAGTTTAAGTTTATAGTTAATTAGTAAGATAACTTATAAAATTTTAAAAAGTTTAAGTTTTTTATAGTTAAGTTTATTACTTAGNAGTTAACTAGTAAGATAACTTATAAGATTTTAAAAAGTTTAAGTTTTTTAAAGTTAAGTTTATTACTTAGTTATTTTATTTTAATATTTTACTATATAAGATAGGTACTATCTCCCTCTTTTAAAGTTAATCCCTTAATCCTTTATTTATTACTAAATTTTAATATTTATTATTAGATAAATTTAAATTCTTTATATATATTATCTTAGATATCTTTAATTTATTATACTGAGGTAGTAGCTTTAACTACTACTAAGCCTACTTAAAGTTCTCTATAAGTAGTTAGTTTAAAGCTATAGTTAAGGTAGAAGGGGGATTCCTTAATACTTTCTCTAATTATACTATTATAAATAAACTAGGCGATTAGTAAAAATATAACCTAATTATTTTAATTATAATTAATATAGGCATAAAGGTAGGTTTTAAGGATTTAATTAATTTATTCTATTTATCTATTAGTCTATAGATAAAATATAGTAGATATTAATTATCTAATATTAAGTTATAATATAATTAACTTCTAAAATTTAGAAATAAAGATCTTATCTTAGTTTAATATAATTTCCTTAAGTATTTTATAGTTTATAATAATATACTTAAGGAAGGTATATATATATTCTTTAGTATTACTTACTTCTTTATATAGGATAAAGTAGGTATACTTTATAAGTTAGTTTACTATAATAAGAATACTATTAAAGTGTACTCCTATAAGGGGTTCTTATAACTTTAGTAGTTTAATAATAAAGTTAAGTAATATAGACTATTAAGTAGTTTATAGTATAAGTAAAAGTTATAATATACTATAAAGTTAATATTAAGTAGGTTTACTTTTTAAGTATACCTTATAATCCTTAATTGCTCTTATTATATATTCTCTTATAACCTTTTCTCTATATTATTATTATAGTTATTTTTAGGTCTTTATAATTCCTTAGTAATTATATATAAAGCATACATAAAATTCTATAATTACTTTATTATTTAGTTTATTAGTTAAGCTAATATTAGATTATTTAGCTATTATTAGGAGTTTAATTATAGGTACTAGGTCTCTATTATCTTATTATTTAAGAATTACTTAGGTTTCTTTAGGTATTAAGATATTATAGTTTAGTTATTAACTAAGAGTATTAGCTCTACTATTTTCTAATCCTTTCTAATAAATAATTTAGAAGTTAAATTTAGATAAAAATTCTAATTATCTAATCTGTTATTTATTTAATACTTTTAAGGTTATAAAGTATAATAAGTTCTTATAATCTAAGTATATAAGTACTTTATAGATAGTTCTTAAGAACTTAGGTCTCTACTCTTTAAAGGCTTTAATAATTACTATAAGCTCTTTATTATAGATCTAATAATTAAGTTTTAGTTTATAAAACTTATAAGAGAAGAAAGTATAGAGGTATAAGTATCCTTTTAAATCTTATTATAATAGTTATACTCTAATTATATAGTTAGATATATTAGGTTCTACTTCAAACTATTTTATTAAGTCTAAGATAATTAAGATAGGTTTACTAGTAATAAGGTCCTTAATCTTTTAGAATATTATCTATTATAGTTCTTCTTATATAAAAGATATATTTTTATAGCTAAAGCTAGTAAGAGCTATATTAATCTTACTATAATCTTTAATAAATTTATAATAGAAGTTAATAAAACTTAGGAATCTTTAGACTTCCTTAAAGTTATTAAGTATTAACTATTCCTTAATAGCTTTAACTTTATTTCCTAATATATAAATCTTTCTAGGGGTAATAGTAAATCTAAGGTATTCCACTTTTTATATATAAAATTTGCTTTTTTTAAGTTTAATTAAGAGTTTAGTTTCTTAAAAGACTTATAAGATATAGTAAATATCTTTTTTATACTTCTTAAGTATAAGTAAGAAGATAAAGATATTATCTAAGTAGATAACTATATAAATATTAATATACTTATATAATATTATATTAATTATATTTTAGAATATTATAGGTGTATTAGTGAGATTAAAGGGTATAATAAAGTATTTAAAATATCTTTTTTATATTTAGAAGGTAGTTTTCTATTCTTTACTTTATTTTATTTAGATTAAGTTATAAGCCTCTTTAAGATTAAAAGCTATAAACTAGTTAGCTTTATATAGAAGTTATTTTATCTTATTTATAAGAGGTAATAAGTAGTAATTTTTAATTATTATTTTATTAAGTATATAATAATTAATATATAGCTATAGTTTTCTATTCTTCTTAGGTATAAATAGGATAAAGCTTCCTATTAGTAATATTAAAGGTTTAATATAACTTTTCCTAAGGTTTTCTTTAAAGTACTTATTTAGGACTTCTATCTCTATTAGGTTAAGTCTATAGATCTTATTAAATTATAGTTTCTTCCCTTTTTTAAGGGGGATTTTATAATTAAAACTAGTATATTTAGGCAGTCTAGTCTCTAATTTAGCTATAAAGAGTTTCTTATAAACTTTATACTCTTCTAAGATAGATAGAAGTAGATTATTCTTTTATTTAAGATCTATTATTATTAATAGTAGTAATATAGCTTCTTTTACCTTAAAGTAGTAAATATATTATTTTACTATTTTATATAGTATTAACTTATTTAAGGCTTATTTTTAATAAAGCTACTTAAGGACTAAATTATTATAATCTTAATAGAGTTAGCTTTTACTCTAATTTATTTATAAGTTACTTATTTATAATTAAGGTAGTCTTAGTACTATATTATATATTCCTAAATTAGTAATATTAAATTAGATTCTTTTTTTTTAATTTAGGTAACTTATCTTAAAGGGTATAGTTTTATTATAGATAGTACCTCCTTTATACTTAAATTCTTCTCCTTCTACTATATATAATTAATATAGTTATTCTTTTCCTCTTTATAGTACTTTTAGTTTATTAATAGCTTAGGGGGTAATAAAGTTTACTTTAGCTCTACTATTAATTAGTATAAGTATTATCTATTAGTTAATAGTAACTTTAAGTTTTATATTACCTTAATATCCTTATAATATTTAGTAGATAAACCTTTTCCTTATTACTTATTATAGTTCTATATTAATAAATAAATCTAGTTTTTTAACTATTCTAAATATTTTAGGTAGGTAACTTATTTTCCTTCCTATTATGCCTTTATAAAGCTATTTTTATGATATCTAACTTAAGGAGGTTAAGGTTTATTTTTTATAATTCTTTAGGTATATACTTTTTCCTTATAGTGGATTTAGTATTTATTATATTAGTATTTATTATATTAGTATTTATCCTATTTTATTTATTTATTATAGAGGTATTTTATAGGAAATTATTAACTAGGGATAAATATAGTGATATTACTATTAAACTTTTTAAGTTTCTATTTAGTGAGGGTATATATAATATAGATATTTTATAGGGAACTATTATTATATTACTTAGGTTAGAAATAGTAGTTATACTTATCTCTTATATAGATCTTATAATAGTTAAAGAAATATTATACCTAAAAGAGGTATTAATAGTTAGGGTTAGTAATTTTGAGGTAAGAGTGATCTTTAATTCTAAGTTATAAGGTATAATATATTCTTAGTCTTATATTAGGTATACTATAAAGTTTAATAAACTGTTTATTATTATATAGGTTAATTTACTTATATATAATTTGCTTAAGTATATTATCCTTCTTAGATTTCTCTTTAGAGCTAATATTATCTATACTAAGGGTAAGCCTATAAGTAATCTCTACTTAAATATATTATTATATAACGTTATAAGGTTTATCTAAGTTATAAAGAGAACCTTCTCCTTCTCTAAAAGTCTAGTTATTTATGAGATTAAATAGTTACTATTCTTCTTAGAGGTTATACTAGTAATCTAGCTTATTATTAGATTCTTTTCTTATTTATTCTTTTAGTATTATATAAGTAGTTTAGTTTAGGAGTTTATAGTTAGTCTAACTTTAGTTATTAGTTATTTTTAGAGTAGAACTAGGAATTAGTTTAAGTTACTATACTTATAGTATCTTATTAAGTTATTCTTAGGTTTTTCTATAGATCTTATTATTACTAGTATATATTATTACTAGGGTTTTTAGATATATATCTAGTATAGTTATATTATATCTAAACTATTTAAAGTTACTATCCTTTAGGTAATATCTTAATATTTCCTTATCTTTAAGGTAGATTTAATAGTTATTATTATAATATCTAATTTAGGACTAAGATATATATAAGGCTTTAGTAATAGTATTAACTTATTAGGGCTATTTAGTGACTAATTTCTAAAGAAGCTTCTTAGGCTACTTATAGTCTCTAGTAATATATCTTTACTTATTATAGTTATAATACTTAAGGTTCTAAAGCTTCTTATTATTAGGTTTAGTTATTATATTAAGATCTATAGGTTTACTATATTATCTATAAGTAGTACTCTAGTAGGTATTATTTTAGTTATTATAAGGTCTATTATTATTCTACTATAGGTTAAACTTCTAATAAGGCTGCTATTAGTATTTATATCTAAAGTTTAGTCCTTATTATTTTTTACTTTTTTCCTTATAGTGTTTAAAAAGTTAATTATTAATCTTAATAGTAAGGTTAGTATACTAAAGAAAGTCTTTAGGATAGTTAATCTTAATAATCTTATCTTTAACTTTATCCTTAAGTTCTTAATAAAATATAAAGATCTTAGTTTCTTTAATAAAATTAAGTTAGATACTAAATTATCTAAATATAGTAGTATATTCTTTTATTAACTTTATCTATTATAGCTATATAAGGTCTCTCTTAGCTTATTATTTCTTATTAAGGTCTTAAAAGAGAGAGTAGAAGATATCTTTAAATCCTTTAAAGTTATTATAAATATTATAAGTCTTAGTAGAGTATTTATCTAAGGTTTTATACCTAAAGAACTCTTTTTAGATAAGTTTAAACTATTTAAGGGTTTATCTTTATAGGTAAGTAGTAGTATAGATAACTTTCTTAGTTTAGCTAGTAAAGTCTCTATAGTAGAAGTTTTAGTAATTTTTAACTTAGATTAGGAATAATTTAAGTTATCTAGGAGTATTATTATAAGTAATTAAAGTACTAAGTTTAAGTTTCTATTATCCTCTAGTAGGGGTTATAATAATATTAGTAGCTATACGTAAAGTATAGATTTCTTCTTAGAGTTCTCTAATATTAGTATTACTATTTTATCCTCTAAGTTAGATAACTTTATTTTCTAGGTTTATAATATATTAAGGGCTATTTCTTAGTTATTATATTATTTCTTTAAGGCTTTAAAGTTCTATAGTAGTATTATTATATATAGTTTAGACCTTAGTGATATTATTATCTCCTTTCTTAACTTTAGTTTAAAGGCGTTTATAAGTATTTTTCTTTAGGGTTACTTTATTATTAGAGTTTACTACTATAGAGGCTCCTTTAAGTTCTTTAGCTAAGTTTTAGACTAGCTACTATAAAGAGGAGGAGGTTCCTAAAGTAGGTAACTTAGTAGAGGTATATAAAGATATATTTATTATTTTACTATTAGTAGGTGTTAATAGTTAATTTACTGAATAGGAGTAATTAAAGTATTATAGTTAGCTATCTAATAGTAAGGTCTACTAATAGAAGCTAGGGATTAATATATTATAATAGTATACTAAGGTTATAGTCTAAGTTATAAGTTATAAACTATAATAAATTAGGTCTTTTAGAGACTAAAGTGATTAGTCTTAAGCTTAATAAGTGATTTATAGTAAAAATAAACTAAGAGTATCTATAAGGATAAATACTAAGTTAATTACTAAAGAGCTATAGAAGTCTAACTATAAGCTAAACTTAAGGTTATACTATATATAAGTCTTAATTAGTTCCTTTATTTAGCTTACTAATTCCTAACTAGGTATTAGTAAGTGCTTAGTAATTACTAGTAAGCGCTTAGTAGTCCTTACTAAGTACTTAGTAATCTATACTATCTACTTAGTCTTATCTTATTATTATATAACTTATACTATAGTTCTTCTATTTTCTAAGTAAGTCCCTATTATTCCTATGATTCTATAGTATAAATATCCTATTCTAGCTGCCTGCTACCTGAGTAGGTTAGTCACTATTATCTATATATAACAGGTTATAACAGCTAGCTATTAATTTACTTATTTTTTTATAATTAGACTAATTAGTATTATAAAATATTAATAATTTAAAGTTATTAATAGAATAACTTAAATTACTAAAGTAGAGTACTAATTATTATAAGTTATAGAGATATCTCTATATTAATCTTAGTAGTTTATTATACTTTTTAGAAGTATATTATTAATCTCTAGTAACCCTACTTATAAGTATTATAATATCTAGTTATATATTATTTATAATCTACTATAATTTATTTAAATTACTTTAATATTTATATATCTTAATAAGTATTTTATATTATTCTATAATCTCTAATAACTAAGTATTATTAAGGGGGTAGGGAATTTAATTATATCTAGTAATACCTTTCTCTATTAGTATATTATTAATATACTTAGTTTATAAGATCTAAAGTAGAAGTCCCACTCGTTAGGGTGGCTAAGGACATAGTTGAACTCCATATCAATATTATCTAAGGCTTTCTTAACAAGAGGGATAACATCACTACCTATAGGGACTTCTAGGAGACTTATCGACAGGGCTATTAGGATAATACGCTTTTAGTCTTCTTTAGATTATTCTTTAAATAGGAGCTTCTCATTAAGTATACTAAAGTTAAAGTCGTTCTAGATATATTACACGTTATTTATAAAGATAAAGGCGCTACCTAGCTTACGCTTAATAAACTTAAGTGCTTTATATAGTATAGATATTATAAAGGATTTATAAGCTATAAGGTGAGGAAGAAGAAGAGGGAAGGGTATAAAGCCCTACCTATAGTAGAGTTTTTATACTTCTAGCTATAAGAACCTCTTAGGATAACCTCTTTAGTTAAGGAGTTATCTCTCTTATAGTAGCGTTCGCAATACCTCACTAGAAGGTTCAGCGAAGCTATTGCTATAAGAGCCTTAGTGACCTATTCAGTCCTAATATAATTAGCCCCACTACGTGTAGCGCTACTACCACTAGTTTCACGCCGCGCAGCTAGCACTATTACTATTCCGCTAGTCTATTTAGCTAGGGCGCGCGTTTAACTTTATGATATTCAGAGGGTTTACCTACTAGCAGGAACATATAGGGTTTCTATACTATTTTTATTAACTAGTAGAGGGTATAGGTTAAAGTGCCTATATAGTGTTTCTAGAATTATGCCCGCGTATAGGGTGAATTTTGCTATAGTCTTTTTACAGGGGGGCTGCGTTATAACTATAAACTTAATAAGATCTAAAGTTATTTTATTTTTTAATAGTAAATAATTTTAAACTTAAGAAATTATTATACCTCACCTAAATCTTTAATCTAAAAGAAGTTATATAAGTTATTTTTAAAGTTATTAATTTATTTAATATTAAATATAGTAATAAATATATTATTAATATAAAGTAATATTATAATACTATCCTTATTAATAAGAATATAAAGTTCTTTTAAGAGTAAATTAAACTTTAATTACTTAAGGATAGTAATAATTTACTTATACTAGAGAAGAGGGGATTCTCTTAACTTATAGAGAGCTCTTTTTAATCTATAGAACTAATTAGATCTATTATTAAACCTATAAAGTTAAGTAATAAAAATATTATAATCTCCTATAAAGGTATTTAAAAAGGCTATAACTATATTAACTTAGTAAAGTTTTAAATCCTTAAGTATTATAATTAATAAAAAAACTTATAAAATAATAAGATTAATAATAGTAGTATAAATTATTTTATTATTCTTATTTTAAAAGTTATTATAAATAACTTATCTTACTCTAACTCTATTAAGTTTTCTATCTATAATAACCTTTTTATTATATACCTATTTACTTAAGAGATATTTAAAACTATTTAAAAGCTTTTTAAATTACTAATATTCTATCCTTTATAAGCTTTTAACTTAAGTCTTTATAATATTAAAAATAGCTAACTTTAGAAATTCTTCTTTTATTACCTCCTATTTCTTAAAAGTTATAAATAAATAAATCTCTAAACTAAAAGTTTATAATAAGTTAAATACTAAAAAGGTAAAAGTAATTAGTTCTTAGTCTATTTTATTATTAATTAAGTTAATCTCTATAGCTCTTATTTTACTAAATTCTCTATTAAATTTCTTTATATTATATAGTACTTAAGTTTTAAGTATCTAAGTTATTTAACTTAAAGGAGAAATAGTTACTCTTAGTAATCTTATAAGAGTAGAACTTTTATTACTACCTCTTAGTCTTTCTCTTAGTCTTCTTTATATTAGTTAAAATATTTAGAGGGAAATAATAGAAGATCTTAGTTATAATAATATAGTAGAGGAACTTTATTACTAATAAGAGATAGTAGGAGAACTCTAACTTAGAGGAGTAATAAAAGAATATTAGTATAAAAGAAAATCTTCTTTTAGTATTAATTATACTTATATATTTATAGTATTAGTATTTTATATTAATATATATAGTTTTAAATCTAAAGTTAGTAAATTACCCCCTTTTCTACTAACTTCTTCTTATTCTTAAAGAGGCTTATTTTCTTATTCTTATTTATTATTACCCTCTAATTCTTAGGTATTTTCTAAGTATAAATTATCTACTTCCCCTTATAGTTATTTTTATTTAGTAGAATAAATATAATAATATAACTTTATATTTAAATTATAAAGCTAAGACTTAGTTTTATAAGTTATAGTTAGTAGTTTATTACTATATTTATAAGTTTCTAGCTTAACCTCTTTTTTTAGCTATAAGTTATTAAATTTAACTAGGGGGAACTCTCTTTTATTTTCTTTAAATATTATATCTCTTATCTATTAAATATTATTAGTCCTTTTAATAAAAATATAGAAAATATTACTATAGAAATTATTATATCTTATAAATCTTCTAAGTTTAGTTTTAAACTTTATCTTCTATCTTTTTATATATAGATAGCTATTTAGGTAAATATAGATATAAATTTAGTAGTTTTAGTAGTAGAGATAGTATATATATAGTTTTCTTATAATAAGAGATATATTAAGGGTATTTACTAATTTCTTATAAGGATTAATATTACTTTTACTATTAGATAGTAGATTACTAACTTCTATAGAAGTTTTTATTAACTAAAACTAAAAAGATTTAAGAAAACTAGCTTTTATATATATTACTTATACTTTTTACTATATAGCTTTACTAAAGCTTTTTACTCCTCTATTCTACTAATAAGAGTAAAGTACTACTATCTCTAAAATAAAACCTTACTCTTAAATAAAAAGTTCTATTACTTTAAGAAGAGCTATATTATTATTTATAATAACCTTAGAGAAGTAAATAATACTATTTATTATTACTATCTTTTTTAGAAACTAGCTTTATAATTAAATAGCTATATCTTTTTTTAATTTAAATACTTAAAACTATTTATAAATTAAGAAGGTTTCTATAATATAGAGGCTATAAGTAATACTTCTAAAGCTTTATAATATTAGTTCTAAGAAGTTAATCTAAAGTCTCTAAAAAGCTTAAGTTAGTTATTCTTATTATTTATTACTAAGTTATTATATTAATTTTACTATAAAGTAGATATAATATTTATATTTTATAAGAGGTACTCTAAAGAGGTTTATATTAATATCTCTTATAATAGTAATAATTACTTCTCTAGATAAATACCCTAAATAAGTATAAAAAGTTTAATAATTTAGCTTAAAAGAGCTAAATTTATTACTTTAGTTAGAGGGATAGATCTAAAACTAAAAGATTTATATATCCTATTTAAAGTTAGTAATAGCTTTAGATATATCTTTATAAACTAAAGTATTATTTAGACTATTAAAATAAATACTTATCTTCTAAAGAAGATTAATACTAATAATTTATACTATATTATAAGGTTTATAGAGAGTACTATATAGTTAAAAAGTAATCTTTTTATTATTTAGTTTAATAGTAATTACTTTAGCTATACTAATAGCTTAATTAATTTAGTCCTTTCTACCTATATAGTTTATAATTAATCCTTAAAGGAGATTTTAAAATTCCTTAAAAATAGAGAGATTATTAAAAATATACCTATTAGTATTAGTATTTAGTATAAAGGAGTTTATTCTCTTAATAGAAGTTATAGATATAATATATTAGTATAGTTATACTTCTTAGCTATTATTTTCTTCTTTATTAGCTTCCTTAATAGTACTATATATAAAGAAACTATTAATCTCTATTTCTATAATTTAGCTAGTAGAACTATAAATAGAGTATTTAAGTATCTTTATTAATTACTTCTTAACTCCCTATATATAAGTAATTTTATATAAATCTTTAGTTAGAGGTTAAAAGTTAAAATATAGACTAAATACTTTAAAATCTTCTACTAAGAATAGTAAAAAGGTCCTCTTTTAAGCTTAAGTTAATAAGATATCTATAAAAGCCTTAAATTATTAGTTAATATCCTATTTAATACTAAAGTTTCTAAAAACACTATTTTAGGTTTAGTTTTCTAAAATAAATACTAAAGTAAATACCTATATTATTAATTACTAAGTTATTAGTAGTTTATTTAAGTATTTAAACTTATTATATACTAAGGTGTAATATCTAAAATATCTAAAGGAATACTTACTATACTTCTTAAGGTATTAAGTTATCTTTCTATAATAAGAGCTATATATTTTATACTTATAGAGGTTCTTAAGATATTTAATATTATAAGAGGTATAAAAATCTTATAGTTTACTAGGTTTAGTTACTTAAAGTTATTTCTTAGAGGGAAACCTCTTCTTATTTAAAAGGGTACTAATTCCCTAAGAGGTTTACTTATATTATTCCTTTTTACTAAAGCTTCTAAGTTCTTATAAGAGGTTATTATAAGTTTAAATTTCTATAATAAAGTTATTCTCTATAATATCTATTTTTACTTAATTAAAATATCTAAAACCTTAGATAAGTCTATAGATAAAAGTTATAATTAATAAGCTTATATTAGAACTATTTAGTTTATTAAAAGTTAAATAAAAATCTTAGATAAAATCCTTAGTATTTCTATAGTTAACTCTAGTTATTTTATTCTAATTATTATAAACTTTATTTATAACTAGTTTATTAAACTTCTAAGTATATTTTTTAGTTTTAATAAAAATATAAAAAGCTAAAGTTATAATAAAAAAACTATTATTAATTATTTCTTCTAAGAGATTATATTAGATCTTCTCTATAAATAACTATCTAATAAGTATAAAACCTATAAGTATTAAATTACTTAAAGATCTTAGATCTTTAATTACTACTACTTTATTTTCTTTAAAAACTATATCTTTATTATATCTATTTAGTATTCCTTTATTTACTAAGTAGAAGAGAAATCTTATTATTTTAAAAGTATTCTTAAGATTAATCTCCTATAGCTAAAAGCTTATAGTTTTAGTTAATTTAAAAATAGTATTATATATTAAAATTCCTAGATCTAATCCTTTATTAACTACTTTCTATATAGCTACTTTAGTTATAAAGTTAATAGAAAAAGAGGAAAAACTAGAAAGGCCTAATTAAGATAATCCCCTCTTAGTAGAACTTAAAGAAAATAGAGTTAAATTAGTAATTAAAGATATATTAATTTATTTAATTAATTTAGTAATTTAAGAGAAGTTTAAAAAGTAGTTATAAGTAATTATTAAATAGTTATTAAGTAATTATTACTATATAACTATAATAATTATTAAATAATTATTAACTTTAGTAATCTAAAAGTTAAGGAGATTTTATAAATAAGGGATATATATTATAATAACTATAACTTCTACTTAGAAGTATTACTTCTAGTAACTTAGTAATCTATTAATTACTTTATAATAATTACTAAACTATAAAGTTATAGTTTTAATAATTACTTAGGAATAACTTTACTATTTAGTAAATAGATTTAGGTATTTTAAGAACTTATAACTTATATAAAGTAGCTTAATTAATCTAGCTATAAGTACTAAGTACACTTAGCTATAAAGTAGTATAGCTAATCCCTTATATAAAGGTGGGATTTAGGCTAGGGTTCAGGCCTCAGGCCTAGGCCCAGCTGACTACCATCTCGCACAGGTAAACCGTCGGCGCGTCGACCCACTAATCTCACTTCAAAACGCGTCCACTCACAGGAAAGCCCCACTCAGTGAGAAATCCCACTCACTAAAACCTTCACTTAATAACTCGCTCATTTCACCTGCTTTAAAAAGCTCCTACTCACTGAAGACTCCAAAAGCCCTATAGTGCACCCCACAAAACCAGACGCTAGCATCATTCTGTCTCATCGCATTACACCAAGGCCACCAAGAAATCCAATGCGAGCTCTGCATTTAGCGCAGTTTGCTGCTAGAAGTGATCTCTCGTCCCTATTATAGCCACTGAACTTATCAGGGGTTTAAGAGGGTACCATTCCAAAACTATATAGTGCACATTATTAACCCACAGGGATATAAAGCTGATTGCTCTTATTCAGATTTCAGTAACAACCCAAGCCCATTATAATTCAGATTGAGATCAACTTCACAAAAGCCTCAAAAAAGCAAAAGCAGCAGTAAACCCACTTAGAAATAGGATCAACTGCCTGCCCAGCGCTAGCGTTCAGCAAGATTTGTTCCACAGCTCATACAACGCACGTACGCCACTCTCAAAAGTGGATGAACAAGGCAAAAACATACATACAACACCAGGCATTCGCCAGTCGTCACCAACCCAACTACTACTCCAGCCCTCACTAGAATCATCTAGATAGAGCAGAGGCAGCCTTTTTCGTGATAGCTTCGCCAACCTAAAACGGTAGGCACCGCTCCCCGAAACAGACTAAGCGGAACATAATATAACTAATCAAGATTCCATCTTATACAGTTAAATTACCATTAGTTCAGTCTTTAACGTTTCAGGGCTTATACAGACACCATAGTATTTCTATAACACTTTCATTTCAGGGGGCAGCCGTTATTAAGAAGCCAGGCATCAACTACGTTTTTGCCCAAGCGTTTCTATAGCTAGATCGCAGGGTGAAGTTATATTATATATTTTTAGGGACTTAGCCGGAGTGAACGAGCAGGAGCTGTAATCATGCTCACCTGTGCCACATCCATACCCATGTAAGTGCCGAGTTCCTCAGTGGTTGTCTACCAGTTGTGTTGAAGCAATCAGTCGGACAGGTGTTGAAGTTCTGGGGGACTTCCTCAGTGTCTGTGTGCTCCTCCTCAGCTTCCGGATTACCAAGGACCCCTCCTACCTTATGCAGGTCAGTTGACAATGTTTCAAGTCGACGTGCCGAGAGGAGCCCCCTCCCCCTTCCCCCAGACGCAGAGACGCGCTCCAGATACGCGATCCTCATACCACACCCTATGCGACGCGCAACAGGCGACAGTTATAGTACGAAATCTCTACGTCCTGTTTACTCAAAGCATACGCATTTCATTCGTTCCCTTACCCTCTCTGTTTTCCGGTTTCATCAGAGCCTTCAATACCATGTATATAGCGTTTCTAGGCCCCGTGGGAGTGTATTCACCTAGCTGCCCACAGTCGAGAGGCTACTAACACCGGACGCAAGTCCATTTACAGCAAATTTGATATCATTCAAACAGGGGTGTACTATGTCCCAAACATTGCATTCATCTAAACAATAGCTGTTGTCATGCATATGCTGAGAGTGCTCGTCTGTCGCTCAGCACACGCGTTTATCTTGTCAGGCCGTGGGAGGACCTCCACATAACGTCTGGTTTACGACCTCTTGGCACTTGCCATTTCCTAAGCCAAGGTTCCCACTTCCTACTCGGTGTTAGACAGCAACGATGATAACCCAAGCGGTCATAATGAGAGCAAGTGCAAGGTTATCGATGCCGCCTGTGTAATTGAAGCATAAGACAGAAACATTGTGTATTACGATAGAGTGGTCCTTCGCCAAATCCTTATCTTTCTACTCCTGCAAAGATCCTTAGTGAGATAAAGAAGACCAGCTGCTGCCTTGAGAAAGGCTCTCAAAGGCATGAGGACAGTTTCTGCTTTAGCAGGCTGTCAGTTGACGCAGAGGTGAGCAGGAGTGAGTCTCTTGAAGGCTGCCGCGTGTCCGATCGACAACGGGTGATAGGCTCTGGTGATTTCATCCTTCCCTGGCATGAAATTTTAGGTCTTAGCGACCAGTACAGGGGATTGAACAAAGCCTATGCCCGGCGTGTACGTCTCACCAAAAGCTGGCCATGCAACTCTTTGGTCAGCTAGACTTGGAAACGGCCCATAGCTTTGAAGGCCGATGTTACATCCCTACACCCTATTACATGCATGTACGAGGTGAAGCTTGTGACTGGCATATGGCATGAGTCACTGAGCGTTATTTCGGCATGTACCATAACTACGTGCTCCTGGCATCTATCATCGCTTGTAAGTTATGTTTACCCCCCTCTGCCTCCCTCCCTCTCCCCCCTTTCTTACTCTCTCATTCTCTACCTCGCCCTATTCGCCTCCCTCTTCCCCTCTCTACTTCTAAGCTGTCCCCAGCTGGCTGATTCCAACAAGTCCGTTTCTCTCTTTCAATCATGGCTACGTCCTCCCAACCATCCGTGGAAATGCCGCCGGAACTTCGCAATGAATTTCTTTCCGGCTCAAAACTCCAATTCTCTAATGTGCTGCTTCCATAATTCTGCATAGTGGCCATTCATTTGTAGAAGGGACTTGTGAGTGCCTTAGGACTGAACATCCTTTTTCTAGCACGACAATGCTATCGGCCGACTCGGTACTTGAAAAATCATGCCTATATAGTGAGTTTAGAACGATGTCAAAATGCTTTCTGTTGAGCGACTCACTCAATCTGTATCACAGTCATGTTAAGGAATGCCTCGCGGATGGCCTTCTGAACAGAGGCCTTGGTGTCAACATCTAGGGCACTTGTTGCCTCGTCCAACACTATAATATCTGGGTTCTAAAGGAACAGGCGTGCGATCAACAATCTTTGTCTTTGGCTGCCTGATAAGTCCCTAAGGTAGAGAATTAGTAATGAGGATAGAAACCCCTTTCGAACGGGAACTTACTGTCCATCATCTCCTATTTTTGTTCTATAACCATCCGGAAGCGACTTGATAGTTTGATGAATACACGCGCGCCGGCAAGCGTTTTCAACCTCTACGTCGGTGACATCTTGGTTGGCAAAACATCGTATATTATCCATAACGCTTTGATTGAAAAGACGCGCATTCTGGGCAACGATTCCGATGTGAGACCGAAGTCTGGAGAGAAATATCAGTTTGTAGGGGCTATAGAAAGTTTGAAAGGTTTAGCTTACGATGAGATGCTGATGTCTTCGACCTTCTGGTTATCGACTCGTCTATGCCCGCTGCTGGGTTTCAGAAGTCCCAGCAGTAGTTTCAGCATTGTCGACTTGCCAGATCCTGATTTTCCGACAATTGAAACTTTCGTTCCTGCTGCGATCTGGAGATAGAGACCGTTCAACGTAGAATCCTTCTTCCCTTCATAGCGAAATTCGACATTTGTAAAATCTATTGCGCCGCCTCGAAAGTCAAAATCTGGGCCATGTTCGACCTGGACCGGCATCTCAAGGAGACGTCTTCTACGAGTAGCTCTAAGGAGCTTTTCCAAGATGCCAGTCTTAGTTTCCTTACAATTTACTAGAGACGTAGTGATGTTTTGCCAGTACCCTACAAAAGCGACAAGGTCGCCGGGGGTAGCCCTTTCGTTAAAGATGTCGTTAAGGATGAGTAGTAGCCCAAAGGTGAAGGTTGAAATCTGGACCATACTGGCTGAAAATTGACCGATGTAGAAATAGATGAGATACCTGTCCCACTGCTTGACCCATGCATCTACTTTTGAGCCGTGTTGCTTAATCGTGGCGGTCGTCTTGCTATGACTCGCAATCGTCTCCCAGCATCGAATGCTTTCACGACAATATGCTTCCATGTTTCTAAGGGAAGCATAATAGTCGTCTAGTTCTTTTGGGAGATTCTTGGCCGTACGTCTTTGGGCGATGAAGTAGCCAACCACAAGCACAAGAAGATCGAGGGCCATAAACTGCCGATGTTTTCTGATCAAAAAGGTAGCCGAAGTCGCCAGCATGATCATGCTTGGTACAACCACAAAGCAGACGTTGTCCAGTGCGTCTAACAGCCCCTTCGAATCGTTCGTGATTCGCACGATGTCTGATGTCTGGTGGATTGATTGTGTTGTGAAAAGAGAAATCGAGACTCATGGCCGTTCTATGAAATGCGCGATGGAGTTTCCCGCTGCGAAAAATCTTGACCTTCATATACAGATAGCTTCGGAGATTCGGAATGGCGCCTGGGGTGGTCGAAGCGTAAGTGATGTTTAACCCTAGGCATAGTGGAAGAACCTCAGCGCTTCGAAGTCTCGACCTCTTCACAGCTTCTGATAGCTCGGTGACAAGAAGTCCGAGGTAATAGGAGGACAAGATAGTTGATATCTTGATGGCGAAGGCAAGCAATATCGCAAAGATAACGGTGCTTTGCAACCAGGGTTCACTACCCGGCCAGAAATATTTCCAGAAGACAGAGAACTTTTGAAGCTATGGCCACTATCCTCCTAACTCCTTCATCTCCGCATGTGCATCTTGGTCGAATTTGCCGTACTTGCGGTTGGCTTCGGTGTTGGTTTCTGCGAAAGGGGCAGAATCGTCGCGTTTCTCGCCTTCTGGTATGGTCTTAAGATCTCCTGACCTTGCTCTCACCCTGGAATTATGCAAAATAAGTGCTGTGAGATCGAGGATTTTGGTGGCAGTGGCTAGAAGACTGGTCAAGGCAGTGACTAGAAGACTGGTGAAGAAAGGTTGGATAGAGTGATACTTGGTGGCTAGCAACGTTCTCTCTCTGATGATTCCTAGCTAAATATCAATGAACTAAAAGCCTAAGAAGACATCTGAGAGTATCTTTGGTCCTGTGTAGTAAAGACTCTCCAGCTGTACAGCGTACGCTAGGGTAAAGATGATTGAAGAAGAAACAGGTAAGGCATCTGAGAGCTTGGAATGTTTCGCTGCTTCTACAAAAGCGGTGACAGCCTCGAATATATGTATTCTGAGGAGAAAACCTAAGAGTGATCCTAGGCTAAGAGTGGAGGAAGTAGCTGCGTTGATGAACATATGAGGCTGTTTGAACAGGGGCGGTAACAGCGAAGAAAATGAAAGTAGGGCAGCGCATAAAGCGCACAGTATGTCGAAATGCCCGTTCATATTGCAGAAAGGGCTGATGAAGATTTGAATGGGGCAAGAGAATGAATGAGAAACAGTCATTATCATGAGCGGCAGCTGTGTAGACGTACTTTAACAGACAGCAAGGCTTTAGGTTTTGGTCTGTTCCAACATGAAGCTTCATAGTCGTTGCCCGGGAAGAGGCGTGGCATCAGGGGAGCAGTCTACAGAAGGCAAAACAAGCTATTCCTCAATTTCCACCATTCCGCCAAGCAAGCAACTCTCCGGATGTGGTAGTGGGAGATGAACGACAGTTGCCAATGGTTGGCCAAGTCGTCGACAGTGACGGTACTAGGTTGGCGTTGGCTTCAACGTGGCTGGTCCTTTCACATCCATGAACCCTTGGGCATATGCGACGGGCCTTTTGGTGGTACCCGCATGCAGGGGCCAGGTTTCCCTCCAAGGAAATGGCTCTGCAGTCATGTCTCGCAATGATTACATCTCAGCGTATTGGTGTACAACGCCAATCACCCCTCGGTGCATTTATCCACCCACCTGGCATCTGCTGTATACCAAGTTGGGTGTCCAAGGCTGGCAATGCTGTGGTATGTCTAGGAGGGGGGGGGGGGGGGGGGAAAAAAGGAAGGGTCNGGGGGGGGGGGGGGGGGGGGGGGGGGGGGGGGGGTGAACAAAGGAAGCGTCTGGTCTGGATTCACGTTGCCAACACGATGAGGTACGTAGTGTACACACGCCCTGCTCCGATTATCAGAGCGCCGTTGGCGTGCCTGGGGGACTAGGGATCAAGAATAGCTTCTTTCTGGACTCAATACAAGAGGAAGGGTGTCTTTTCCGATGATCCGCGCTATTGTCGTATTGCAGGGATATCGTGTCCAGATACATTGGTCCGGAGACCATCCATATGACAAACATCATGTCGATGGCTATCCCGCGATTGGTCGCAGGTCTCTCTTGGAAATAAATGCCATTCAAGATTAGATTGTTCTAACAATAGGTCGGATGGCGGACACCGGCAGTGCTGGAGGCGGAATCATCATCTAAACCGCGAGACCTTGTTAAAGCCGGCATCGGCTGTTGTACACGAAAAGAAAAAGGAGACAAAATGAGAACAGATGGAGTTTTATGTCAAGAGATACCATACCACCCAGGAGGCGGTCGTCGTCATCTCCACTACGAACGCGCGCGGCACACGTTCCTAACGGTTTGGATGCGCCCCAGGTCCGTCCTGATCCTGGGCGGCAGCTTTTCGAACTGCGACTTGGGCATGCCGCGGCGGGCGGCGGCGGCTTCGCGGAAGGGCTGGCGCGAGAGGCCGCCGCCGAGGAAGAAGCCCATCATGGTCATCAGGGCGTTCTTTGGATCGTCGACGAGTTCGTACAGCGTCAGGGCGGCGGTGGCGGCCTCGCCCACGACGCGGAGGGCGACGGCGATGGCGACGCGGCCCAGGCTGCTGGCCACCTGTCCGGCCGCGGGGATCATCATGAGGACCATGTTGAGCCAGAAGAGGATGTTCTGCTTGCGCTCGCGCTCAATGATCTCCTCGCCCGCCTTGGCGATCTGGCGCATGTTGTCGACGGCGTCGGTCAGGAGCATGGCCGGCAGGGCCGCGGTGGCCAGCATGTCGGTGGAGCTGGCCTCGTACAGGTTCCACTGGGCGAACCCGAGGGACACGGTGGCGCGGTCGTAGATGTTCTTGAACGTGTCGTAAGACTTGCTGACGCTGTCCTTGGGGTCGTCCATGGCCGCGCCCGGCTTCATCGTCGGGAAGTTGTGCCAGTAGACGGATGACTTCTTGAAGCACTCGGTCGAGGTGTCCGGCGACGTCCTGTCGCCTGCGACGCCTTCGCAGCCCTTTCCAAAGTACGCAAGCCGCTCCCCAATGTTGACCCAGTCCTGCGGGATGCCGTACGCGGCCATCAGGCCCTCCCAGAAGCCCTGCTCGTTCTTGAGCGTGTAGGTCGTCTCGACGGGGACCGGCAGCTGCTCGCGTAAGTTGTTTGATATGGACGCAGGGCAGTCGACGGTAGTTGTCTTCTTGGTGGTGCCGGGCTTGCAGTCGGTGGAAAAGTCGCACATGGGGTTCGTGCACGCCGCATGATTCTGGCAACCTCTGCAGCAGATGACGGTCCGAGTCTCGGTACAGGTCCAGTTGCCCGAGGCCTGGGCCCCCTCCATGAACTTGTTGATCTGGTCTGGGACTTGTTGCAAGACTGACCTTTGATAGGCCTTGAACTTGTCGTCGTACCCGTCCCTCAAGATGCTGTTATAGTCAGAAAGGGCAGTGCCGAGGGTGTTGAGCTGCGTCTGAAGGAGGTACTTGTCGAGACAGTGTTGCGGGATGCTCGACTTGGACTTTTCGACATTCTCCAGCGTGTCGTATTTGGATGGGCAAGGTGGGAGCATTGTGCCCAGGATAACCTGGTCTGCCAGGTCGTTGTCGACATTTCCGCTGTTTACAAGTTAGCACTTGGGATGTCCGGCTTCATGGTGGGACACAAATGGACAATGTGGCGCCGCTGTGAGACTCACGATCCGGAAGAAGACAGCAGCCATGCGTTAATGACGGAGGTGAACGGATGTTCGTTGGTGTTGATGTTGTCCTTGGCCGGAATGGGATCGGACCCCTCTGCGTCAATCATGTTGGCTGACCCAATGGTATAGAGGTTATAGAACCAGATCTGTCCGCTCTCTTCCACGTGGACGAGATGCTTCTGGCAGGTTTGCGTGTCGATGCAGTCCTGCGTGTAGTCGTCGAACCAGTTATACAACCCCGCGCCAAAGATATGAACGTTGGTTGACCCTGAAATCATCAATGCCCAGGCAGCTGCGCAGTGCGGCTCCGACTCTGGGCACTCGCTGAAGTCGGGATCCCCGTTGAAGAGCCCGACCTGGTCCGTGAACGGGGCAGGCGCCTTGGGCTTTGGCAGGTAGTACGGGCTTTCTGTTTGAATCTGGTTCGACATCATTGTTAGGCCTACGAGTCTCTAATGATAGAAGGAAGGGCTTGGGAGACTTGGTCCAAACGCCGGCACTTACGTTGCCCATAAACACGTCCTGTGCTTCCAAGAGGAGATACTGATAAAAAACGCAATGCTCCGACGCGGTTCCGTAGAGCCAGACAGGGCCGCCCTTGCTTTCGATCAAGATGCCACGAGCGACGTAGATATCGATCTGGGTCTGTGCCGGGCCGCTGTCAAAGTCGTGGTCCGCCACCCACGCCCACACATTCTCCAGATAGCCCGACGAGCCCCCAGTCATATGGAGCAACATGGACCCGGCAACGCATTTCGGATTGATAGTACCAGTGAGCTTGGGGCAGTCGGCAGCAGTCAGGCCGGTGCCCATCGCTCCGCCGATGCGGAAGTGCGAGTCCCACATGGCAGCAGAGCCCTGCAGGTCTTCGGCCATGTTCCACTCCATCAGAACTGCGCCTGGTGTAGGGCCCTTTGTGGTGAAGACGAGATCCTGGATCTCGACGCTCCCCTTTTCGCCCCAGTCCCCGACCTGCACCATAGTGTATGGGGAATCAGCGTCGCTGTAAGACTCTCCGTTGGCGACGATTTGGGCCCAACACTCGCCTACAATCACGGACCCGACCGGAATCTGACGGGTAACGGGGCTAGTTAGCACCATATAAGCGAATGGAGTTGGGGAGTCAGGAAAGCCTTACTTGCAGAGTGGATTTCACAAGGTACGACCCGAAGGGGATGTACAGCGGACGACGTGTGGCAGCTGCTAACGCGAGATTGATTGATAAAGCAAAAGTGTCGTCCGTAACGCCGTCACCTTTAGCGAGGGTGCCGGCATTGATGAAGTCGCTGGCGACAAGGTTCTCATACTGGGGCTTTTGGCGCCTATAGTATGCGCCGCCCTTCATGAGCGAGCCTTCCGTTGGGTGCAGAGCCGACAGCGGCCCGCTCTGATATGTGCCACTGGGGTTCTTCTCGTCGTAAACCTTGCCGACGACCCAGGATCGAATGACGCGGCTGCCGCCCTCGAGCTGGGCGCCATCCGTTTCGTGATCCACGACCTTACCGACGCCGAAGACCTCGACGTTGTCCAACGTAATAGTAAACTTCTCGGAGGGGGTGTTCCCGACGGGCGTGGAAACTGAGATACCCTTACTCATGCCCAGCAAGAACGAGTCCATGACGATGATGGAGCCGCCCCTGAAGTCCCCGGACATGCGGATTCCGTTTTCGGTAGTGCTCATCAGAAGACCCTTCCAGGTCCAGCCCCAGTCCCAGAGCATGTCGATTCCGGTGCGGCAGCCGACGAAGACCATGTTGATCGACGTGAACTGCTGGTTTCCACCTGTTGTGACCGGGTGTCAGTAGTGTGAATATAGGGTTAGAGCGTTTGGTCCCAGTAATTGGTCGTCCCAGTAGCCACTTACATCGAATGCCAATCTCGCCATTAAAGAAGGTCATATCGCCCATGAAACCACCACTCCCGTTTTCTGCGACTATGCTAGTGTAAGTCAAGGCGGGAAGCTAGCCCTTTTTTTTTTCTTTTTTTTCAAAAGCCGGGAGAACTTACAGATACCCATATGGTGCTTGTCGGTAGACGGTGACTGGTAGAAGTCGACATTCTGGATGCTAGTAGCCTGTGCCACTTGCCAGTGGAGACCGGCAACGTCGTCCATGTCTGCGTCTTGGACGTCCACTATGAAATTGCGGAGCTGACGAAGAAAGTTGTTCTGTCCTTTGCCATCAGAAGCTGCCAGCCAAGATGACTAGAATGGAGACTCACCTGGTTGATGTACCACTGCTCCGCGCCTCCATTGCCGCCCGTGTACTCGTCCACAGAGATGACGCCGAGGCCGGTAAAAGACTTGGCCGCCTTGATAATAGGCCGGACATTCGCCTGCGTTCCGAGTTCCGGTTGTGGTTAGCATGCCAGTCCAATCCAAACCTAGGGTTTCATTTCATCGGGGGCAACAAGGCTCTCGAACTCACGTTTCCAATCATCTGAGTGTTGTAGTACGCAGTGATGGGCGTGCTGACGAGGTAGGTGCCCGAGGGAAAGTAGACGATGGCCGGCTTGACCGTGGAGGCGCCGCAGTTGTTGCCACAGCGGTTCTGGTCGCTCATGGCTCTGTTGATGGCCTCGGTGTCGTCCGTCTTACCGTCGCCCTTGGCGCCGTAGTCCTTGACGTTGCGGAACACCTTGTACCCGTCGTTGACGGAACCGCCGAAGGGGATCTTGCCCGTGTGGCTGATGTCCTCCATCCAGAAGGTCGACAGAGCCCTCTTGCCGAGGCTGCCCGCAGCAGCGCCAGCCCCGGCGTCAGCTCCGGTTGGACCAAACATCTGCTCTTTGAGCTGCCTGATGTCGTCGGGAAGAGGCGGGTACTCCACGGGGACATTATGGGCATAATCTGCCTCGGCAACAATGGCGGCAGCAACGGCGATGGTCTCGTTGATGGCAAAGGCAGCGACATCATCTGCGCGGGCTCGCAAGCCGGCTGCGCCGGACCCATGCTTGGCCCAGTACGCGTTTGTGCGTGGATTGGCGAAGCGCTCCTTGTTTCGGGCGCTGGCCTCCTGCTGGGCCTTGCGGACAAGCGACCTGGCTTCCAGGACGGTCGAGTTGGCACTTGTCGAGTTGCCCGCCGTCTGGAGCTGACGCCTGTGCCGCGGCACGAAGGGTGGCACGGGCGGCGCTGGCGATGTGGGATGCAAGTCCCGTTTCAGAGGTGGGCGTTCCTCCAGTTCCCCAGAAGTCGTGCTCAAGAGGGAGACTTTGGCTTGTTCGGCTGATACCAGGACCCTCTGAAGCTCGGCGCTATCGAGGTCTGGATGGCTGGACTTCCATTGGTTGACAAAGTCATCTATGAAGGTTGAGATGTTGGCAGGACCTGGAACGAATCAAGTCAGTTCACCATCAAAGTTACTACCAGATGCGGGAGGAGGGAGGGTGTACTTGTGCCGACCGCCACAGGCTGGGAGGTAGGGCCAGCCAGTGGCGAAGAGCTTGCGCCCAGAGCTGCTACCAGCAGCCATAAACAGGAAGACTTAACGAACATGGTGATCAGATGACCTTTTTTTTTTTTTCTGAGAGAGTGTGTGTGTAAGGGAGAGGACGGCGGCGGTCGCCAAAGTCAAACGAAAAGAGTGAGTTGATGCCAAAGCGCTGGAGGAACAAACTGAGGGAGACGAGACGGGAGAATTAAGCGTCCAGCGTCCACGGGATAAAAGGCATCGAGATAGACAGCTGTAAGCTTACCGCTCAGTAACTCGTATCTACTCTGTAGATGCATGTTGCAGTCAATGGGTGTAAGTGATAGCCAGGGTAGGTTCCTGCATTCATGCATACCGCGTGCGGCCGCGTGGGTATCCTCGTAAGGAACTTATGATATGCTAAGCGCGGGCACTCCTCCATGCTAGTTGCTTCGGCCCGTGAGAAGTCTCCACAAAGAAGGCTTATTTTTTCATTGTTTAGTGCTGACTGTATTGTACCATCTTCCAATTTCACAAGAGATGAAAATGAGATAAGCTCAGATCCCTGGGAGCGGCCCCCTCTATCCATACTCGTGCCCGCCCCACCAAACACGGTTAACCACCTACCTTATTAGGTGGTGCGGCTGGATTAGGCCCCCACAGGCGTGCTTACATGGTACATACCTGAAGTAGGGGACTTTTGGGGGTCGCGCGGAGACACTTCCTCATCTAGAAGCAGCGCAACCACCCAACAACAATCAGTGAATGGGATGCCAGTTTGGGCTCCTCGTACAGCCCTTCGTGGGCCCCACCTTCAGCCCTGCTCTAGGCACCCGAGCTCACAACTCCAAAGCGGTTCGGTCAGAGCTCCGCCTTCCCGCGTGGGGCCCGACGAATAATTACGGGATCTTGCTTCCCTTTCGGCTGGCTGTGCGGCTCGGAGCGACGGCCCGTCTAACTATCGTTACCGTCGACTCGTTGCAGTTGTCATATCTATGCCTGAGAAAATAAGTACAGAGTCGTATTAAGCCTAAGAGTGCTATCTACTAAGTATATCGAAAGTTTCAGGGGCATATTGAAAACGCAACAGGGAGAACATGGTTGATGGGGCGATCAAATGCAAACGGCGTTCTCAATCTTCGTTCCTCCTTGCTCATAACATTCCATCACAACCTGGTGGTCCCTCGCCTGCTTGCCTTGGGCCGCGCCGGCAAACGTGTCCGTCAGTCGGTCCGCTCGGACCTGTTTCATCTGGTCCTCGACGTTAGGGATGGCGGCCTGGTTTGCGGTGATGGTCTCGGGGGTCAGGATTTTCTCAATGTCTCGGTCCTGGCCGTCGACCCACTCCTGGTAGCCCATCGGCGCTGTCTTGACGTCAATGCCTGGGATATGGGCCACGAAGTCCTTCTTGATCCAGTAGTCGTGGTCGGCCGTGCGCGCTGCCAACACCGAGGTGCGGCTCTCCTCGACCCGATCAAAGAGGAACTTGACGTCGGGACTGTCGAAGGTCGCTTGGGGGAGCGTACTTTTGACGTAGGCCATCCGATCGAAGATGGAATTCAGCGACCCGTCGTAGCCCCTCTTCTTGCCGAGAACCACGCCGTCCTTGATGATATCGTCCCCATAATACGCAGGGAGAGCGCCGTCCTTGAAGAGGCGGTAGGGCGGGTTGCGACCATCGGCAGCATCGTACTTGATAATGTTTTCCGCCGTTTTCTTCATGTCAAAGTCGAGCTTTTCTTCGTCCCACTTGACGCCATCAACGAAGAGCTGGTTCTTATAGTTCTTGCCCTTGTTGCTATCGATGTGCCCGATAAACTCGCCGAGAGTGCAGACCGTCCTGGCCGGTTGTTTTGGTTTGCAGTGAAGATATTTGGGCTTATTGTTGCCCGGGTCCTCACAGGGCAGCTCCTCCCTAGTGGGCCACTTTGCACACTTTACGCCTACTGTTCGCTGGTCCTCCGGTAAAAGCTGGTCGATTCGGTATGCATAGAAGAAGAGGATCTTCTCATATGCTGCTCGTCTACCGGCGCCCAAGGCTCCGGGAACGAGCCAGAGCAGGCTGAGGATGAAGACGGGAAACCGCATGATGAGGGACTGCTGTGAAGAAAACGTGGCGATGAGGAAACGAAGGTGCGAATGAAGGAGTGTATGAAGAAACGAATGCGTAAATAGGCTGAAGGAGCAACAGCGTCACCTCTACTGTCCCCGTTGTCCCGTTCGGTTATGATTCTTGGACGTTGAGATTTTCGGCCATCTACAACGGCAGTATGAACATGTTATGGACGCAAGGAACGACAAGAGATGTTGGACCATGAGATGGAAAATAAAATGAGATGGGAAATGAGATGGAACAAAGTAACAAGGTGATCCACCGGTCAGCGTAGGGCCTGATTTTGCCATATCCAGTATCTCATATCCGTACCTGCGTCAATATAGACCGTAGGGTGTGGGCCAAACAGGTGACCGCTCACAGGGCTTGCACCCCGGTCCCTTGGTCAGCCTCTGCCTGACCATGAGGGGGCGCATCTGGAAACGGCTCGTCAGCCTCCGATGAGCCGTCTGACGCCCACCCCATCGTCCTGTCCCAAGCCCGCGATATCTCGTCAAAGTTATCCGCTCCAACTTCAGGGATGTCGACGTCTGGCCAAGGGCTGATGATCTTTGTGCGGAATGGCGCCGGGGGGCACGGGGTGTACCAGACCTCCAGCTGAGAGATCCAATCCTGCAACAAGAGCGCCTTTTTCCTTTCCGGCCATGAGCCTGGCGTAGGATGTATCTCCAGGTGCTCGAGAGTCGCGATGTCCCTCACGGCACCACTAGTGTTCCAGAAGAAGGCCTCCGAGTCCCTGGACTCGAGCGCCAGGTACTTGATGGGTGCATCCTTGGCACTCGACCAGATAGTAATGTCGAAGGCGGTCATGCAGACGGTATCGATGTCGTAGTTCACCATGGCGCGCGACGCCGATGATCCACTGCGGCCGCAACGAGCCTCCTGGGTATAATGGCCTCGGAGATGCGACCTCGATTCCGCGCAGGCCTGCAGAACGGCTGGTGGGCTTGATTGCGCATGGAGGTACTCGCACTTTCCAATAAGCACGTGCCGGGGCTCCATGCTCAGTTCCCAGATGCGTTGGCGCAGCTCGAGAGGCAGCCGGGAAAAAGGACCGAATGATGCCATTGAAATTGTCTGTCAACCTAGAGAGACCGAAGTGGCAGGAGACAAGAATAGATGCCTGGTTGAGTGGATATTCGGTAAGGTAGATGGAATGTGATTGAAGCAAGGAGATAAAGGGACACAAAGGAATTCGACCAACTACTACGATATTTATATATCCGTCTTTAGATGTGGATCAGTTGCTGTTGGTTTAGGAGGGGTAATCATACCCTAGGGTAGCTTTTACCGGGTGTTATATTATGTAATATCTGCTAAGCTTATTTTTGTGGCCTTATCAAGGAATTGATCCGACACTTACATGGTTAAAGCACGTCGTATGACTTCCAATGAAATCCCACCTATCACACCCATGCCGATGATGAGATTTGGCCGAGGGAGACGAAGCCCTTTTGGCTGACCCCCCTGACAACTGACAGAGGAGAAGCCGGTTCTGGTTCTATTCCGGGTTGTGGACTCATGGGCTAATCTAATGGCGTCGTGACTCGACACCATCTGGCTGGTATTAGGATGTGCTTCGGCCCTCTTCTTCGCCGCCTTGTTGTCGTGTGTCCGCGCCTGTCAACCTCACGCTCATCCCATAGCGGACCATCATTCGTTTGTCCGTCCCTCCTCCGCTTGGCCTCCAAGTTGCAAGCTCAGCATCATGATTCTCTCTTCGCTCGCGTCGGCAGCCCTCTGGCTTGCCATGATGCCCCGGGAAGCCGGGGCGTCGGCAGTGCACCTGGGAAAGCGAGGCGAGACGCCTCAGGCCAATGTGCTGGCCGACACCATCAAGTCGTGCAGCTACTGGTATGACAACTACGAAGGCGAGAGCTGCGTCGTGGTGCGGGATTACATGTTTGCCATCTCCCCCGAGACATTCAGCCGCTGGAACCCGTCGGTCGGTCTCGACTGCAGCAACTGGCAAGACTGGACCTCGTACTGCATCCAGGTCGCCAGCGAAGAGCCTCCCAAAACCACCACCACCACGGCGAGCACCACGACGACTGTGCCCGCGCAGTCTCAGACGCCCACGGCCGTGCTGACGGGATGGAACCCAATGGGCTGCTTCATCGACGACCACACGTTGGCCACCGAGTCGACGAAGGCTGGCGGCAGCAGCCTCACTGTGGACAAGTGCCAGGCCGCGTGCTGGAGCGAGGGCTTCCGCTACGCCGGCGTCAAGTCGGGGACCGAGTGCTGGTGCGGCTCTTTTGTGGGTGGCGACTGGGCCGCAAACCAAACCTCGTGCAACGTGCCCTGCCCCGGCGACGCGGAACAGACGTGCGGCGGCAAGGCGCTGCTGCTCGTGTTTGAGGCTCAGGTCAAGACGGATCCTCTGCCGCCCATCAGCATCCCATCGACCACCTCCCGCACAACTGCTATTACATCCTCGTCCGTCTCGCTCACTTCGTCAACGTCGACACCATCGAGCACTGCACTTCCACCCATCTCCTCTCTCCCAGCCTGCGGGCAAACATGTTTCTTGAATATGATCAACACATACTCATCCCTTGGATGCTCCACCCCCGATCCGGCATGTCTGTGCCGCAATGTCAACTTCGGCTATGGCATCCGGGACTGCTCAAATGCAGTCTGTGGAGTGGCCGATGCGAGCGCAGTAATTGCATACCAAAGCAAGTACTGCGCCAGCGCACTAGCAACTGCTACGGGTGGAACGGCAACTCCAACTTCAGCTACAAAGACCACTTCCGCATCTTCCACAACCGCGATCACAAGCCTGCCAACTTGCGGTCAGACATGTTTCAACAACATGCTTGCGCAATATGAATCATTGGGATGCACATCCCCTGATCCGTCTTGCCTCTGCCGCAATGTCAACTTTGGATATGGTCTGAGAGACTGTTCTAACGGTGCTTGTGGAACGAATGTTGCTAGTACTGTTATTGCGTATGGTAGTGCCTATTGTGCTGCTGCTACTGCCACGGCGGCAGCTTGACGGGAAATGGTTTGACGGTCTAGATGAGAATTGTGAATTATAAATATTTTTGCGTTAATGATTGTTTTCGATGAGAAGAGAATTTCTTGGAGACGGTATTTCTCCGTCGAGGAGGGGGTTGGGGGGNNNGGGGGGGGGTTTATTACCATTTTCCAAGGTCTTGCCCTTATATCTCAGAACCTGTTTCCACGCTGTGATTCCTTTGTGTTTGAGAACGTAAAGCTTGACGTTGAGTATGGTTTCGCTATAGGCGCGAAACACCTTGCTGTCGTAGCTGACCTGCCTCCCTCATAGGTACGCAAGCTGCCTCGACAGTCTCAGGCAATGGTCAGAATCCTGCAATATAGCTAATTAGTTTTGTGATGACTATAGAGAATAAAGCAATCTTAAAATTGCAGACGAATAAATTATTAAAATCAAATAATAGATCTACTATAGCGAAGATAATATAGGAGTAAAAAGCCTACCTATGCAACTACAGATAAATAAAGTTAGAGGAGAATAGTGAGATTAGGAGATTAATAATAAAGGGCAGCTGGTTGTATTTCTAAAGCCCTTATAGGATGTAAAGGATGAGCAGACTTAGAGAGAGAAGGGGGGGACGTAGAGACCTGGAGGAGGCCAACAGTTAGGCCGCCCTTTACATATGGCCCCGCCTTGAAGGACGTTAAGCATGATGATGAGACTGGGGGCAACGCGAAAATAGCAATAAGGTGATGCTAAAAGGTCTGGGGAGGAAGAAGGTGGGGGTGTGAGAGAAGGATGATTTTGTTGGGGTGGGTGGGCGAATTGAAGTAGTTATAAACGGCAGACTGTATAGCGTTGAAGCAGTGGCGGCGTAACCTGGTACTGTTTTGTCTAATAAGTTAGCTGGGATCCTGCTCTTCTAGATAACCCTGCCCTTATGAGCTTATCTATAGGAGAGCGGACGGGATCCCGAGTTTTCTAATAGGTATGGTTGTATATGATATTTCTTCCCTTCTAACTTTTCTTCTTCGTAGTTTACCGCCTAGAGGTGTACTTTATTAACTACTATATAATTCTTATAGGGAAATATTTAAAAACTAGGATAATTTATAGAGAAACCTCTATAACTATTAATCGGGGTATATAAAGAGATTATAAATTACTAAGAAGTAAGTATCTCCCTCTTTATATTACTATAATTTATTACTCCTTTAATATTAAGATATTATTACTATATTATATTAATACTATCTATTACTATTTTAAAAGTAGTAATAGCCTCTTTATAATTATTTAAAATAACTAGGATAAAATATATAGATTTATATATATATAACTTAGTTCTTTAATATAAAACTTAAT
>NW_025544709.1:481001-496454 GCF_011800055.1 Colletotrichum gloeosporioides | reverse complement strand
GTATAGAGATATTTTAAGTAAATTAAAACGAAATTTAAGATAAATAAGTTATATAATATTAATTAAATTAAGTATCTTATATTATTAAAGTATAGTACTTTATTAAAGGAACTTAAGGATATATATATAATTACTATAACGTAGTAGTAGTTAATAGGGTAGTTAGATATATAGGGGGTAGTTAGAGTAGGGGGGTCCTCTTATATATCCCTAGTTATATAAGTATTCACAAAAGAATTCTTTATAAAACGAGGTTATGTGTGATATTCGGCTCCTTCAAACGTGAATATGTAGGCTTGACAGTGTGGTCACAGGCAGTTTCCAGCCAGAGTCACTAACGCTTTCGCTCAGCTCGAGGTTTCGACTTGCCAAGACATACCGATTGCCCCAGTCTTGGTTCAGAGCCAAACGCAACATTGTGAATTCATAAGAACTGGTCGTCTCGTTCCCACGCGTGGCTTCCCTTATCCACTCCAAAGAGCTTCGTGACAGTCAAATTGCTTGACCGTTTGGAGTTCAGAAGGGGCTGTTCTAGTGTCGTTCACTCCAAGGGGGAGACCCAGCAGTTGGCATGCAGAATTGAGGCTTGCGGCTGCGGTCTTTGAAGTGGCGCGACAGGCTGTCAAGTGTATCACATGCGTTGGACTTCTTTGCAAATGTCGTCGACTGAAGCTCATCCGCGTTCCCTATCAACCTTTGTGAGTTGGTCGTTGGGCTTTTTTTATCCTTCAGTCAACCTAGGTTGAGCATTCCTTAGTTCTATCGTGGTGGTTTCCCCTTTCTTAATCTTGACATTTCCTTTTTCTTTTTTTTTTGGCACCGCAAGGCTTCTGGGAAGGCCGTTCACAAACAGCAGCGACGCTATGACGAGAAGACTGGCAATGATACATGGCCACATGACACCCAAATCATGAGCGTATTCATTATCGGAGGATCGAGTGACACCGTGGGCCTGGCGTCGGCTGCTCGTAGCCCTGAGCCTCGCATGGGTGGACCAGGAATGTCGCTCATATGGTGAGAGCTACGCCATTCACTCTTTTTGGTCAGTGGGAGGGTGATTTACTAGCACACATGGTCATTTCGAGCTACCAGACATTAGGATCGTATCTCATCTCGCCAGTAATGGTCCGCCTTGAGTGCCTAGAAAAAAAGAATTGGATTTAAGAACGCACATCATGTCATATTTTACACAAACGTGAGTCCAATTTTGCAAAGAGATCGTCTGCTTGAGATTAACAGTCAGGTGAAGCGTTAATATGATACTGCTATTCCATATCCTAGAGCTGAAATGCCGCTCCTCTCCAGTGGAATAGGCCAGGCTGCCGCTGCAACGCCAATTGCAACTCAACTTGAGGAAGACTTATGACACTAGTCGAAACATGATTTCGGGCAGAAACTTCCACAACTGACCAGTTAGCTAACCAGAATGTCGCCCAAGAACGCCACCAACGGAACAGAGATTGAGAAGAATGTATGGCCATTTCGTATACTTCCTGAACTGCTGTCGATTGACTGTCTCGACCTTCCCATCCTCGGAGTAAGTCTCGAGTCTGCTCAAGGCGGTCAAAGTCCTTTCGCATGTTGTGAAACGCGCTACGGGAGTGAAACATGTGCATAATACTTCACGGGGCGTCAACTTTCTCAAGAACAAGAGCGAATCGCCATATTCTTCCCACTTCTCGATGTGTTATGAAGAAGGTTTTCAGCCCAATCAATAGTTTCAGCAGAAGCGTGGCTTGGAATTAGGGCGCGTTTCTTCCGGGAGATTCAACACTGAGTGACAGAATATTTGAAAGTTTTGCCACTGGAGTGTTGTTTTGTTTGCTAATCCGGTGGACGATGCTTCTGGAAGTTCCAACTTCCTCAGTCACTCCTTATACCCGGTTTTCTCGGTAATTCCGATTCATTCACTGCTGAAACTAATGTCTAGGGGGGAATACAGTTCTAGTTGCGACCCAACATCTTCCTTGCCTTGCCCATGTGACTTTGGTTGGAACCTCCCTCGTCCAAGTGACACGAGAGAAGACGCTGAACGCAACAACTCCGTCGCGCTGGATGGCTCGGGTCATAGCAATTGCGCCTTCAACAAAGTCTGACAATTGCGACAACTAAACATCTTCGCAGACTTCTGCGGCCGCCTCGCTAGAGGTATCGAGTCATTCGCATCGGCAACCATCGCCGTATTCTCACATAATCTTCAGGCCGCGGCGTTCTTCGCGACGAAAACTGCCTCTGCTTGAAGTCAGCGTGCTTCAGCCACTGAAGCCTGTTGGGCTACACACTGCCAAAGTCTGAACATCATGTCGCAGGGACATGTGTCGGAAACACCTCCGAGATGAATCGCACTTCTACCTACCCGAAATAACGATGCCGCTCGCCGGACTGCAAGAGGAAGACCTGTCACAAAAGTGAAGATTGAGAGAACGGACCTACCGAAGAAAAGATCTGGTAGCTTTTCCGTACCTTATGTATGTCAGTTCAACACAGATGCCATTGACCTTGTTCAAGCATGTTCCGAAAACTCAATAATGCCGTCATTGCCACAGCACCCCATTGACAAGCACTGAACCCGCCGGACTGATCTGTTGATTATCTTCTCGTCCTCTTGATCTCTTTTCTTAGCTTCATGCAAGTATTTTCATTTGTTTTTTTCACCATGTCCAGCGTGTTACAGCAGTGATCGTAGTTACCGTCCTTTAAGGTTTATTGCTGAAGTCAATCATAAGCAAAGTGGCTCGCGTTAAAGAGCACCTTTCAAGGTCTCCCTGCTTTCAATGGCATGCCGGCCACACCGATGTTCTTCCTACCATGCCGTGTCCAACTTCATTCGATTGATGCTTTCGTTGATCCCATGGACATTCCAGCCTCTGCTTAGTTGTAACTTGTGTGATTTGCTGCGGAACGTGGTCTATAAATCTCTGTGAGTAACAGGAGTAAGATTGCTAACAGCATCTATCATGCTTAGTTTCTAATGCGAGTACAAAGTTCCATTTGGATTTCAAGTACACATCATCCACGTACTTGTGTCCTTGGAGTCGTTCATTTGGATGGTGTTTGAAAGGTCATAACCTGGCCCCACGGCGCAATTGATTTGCCACCTGGTTGAAAGAGGCCTTGCGTGCTGCTCATAAACACGGAACTGCGTCTGATTGCAATCAATACGTTGGGGCCTAAAACTG
The DNA here is from genome assembly GCF_011800055.1 of Colletotrichum gloeosporioides. Taxonomy (NCBI): domain Eukaryota; kingdom Fungi; phylum Ascomycota; class Sordariomycetes; order Glomerellales; family Glomerellaceae; genus Colletotrichum; species Colletotrichum gloeosporioides. The sequence continues at coordinate 493,275 of NW_025544709.1, read as the reverse complement.
CAGCGTCTTTCTTGTTCGTATGTTCTAGATGAAGTCCCTCTGGCTGTGTCTTTCTCAGCGAGCAAACACACATTGCCAAGCTCCTTCACAAAGCCGGAGAATTACTTGCGAGATCGCGACCAATGACGTAGATCGAGACACGGACTTCGATGTATCAGCCGTTTCATTACACAACTTGGACGCATCAATGACCGGATACAGTGTGCTCATTGTTGGAGAGAGGGTGGCAGAGGACACGTCGAATGGTCAGCATATCGCCTCTCACCCGGCATAAATCGTGGGCACTAGACAAGATGTTATGATTCCCCAATTGAACTCGACCTTTCTCCTCCAGGCTCCCTCGTGTCATTCTCGTTATAACAGAAGAACCTTCGGCCTCTTTCACAGTATTGGCATCGAGAAGCATGAAGGCATGCCGGAAAGGGCGTGGACAATCGTCATGTTGGCTTGCTGCAATGGGACCAGATCCATCACAAACTGGCCTCCGCGGACGAATGCTCATTAAGTACTCGAAAGAATGCCGCTGACTTTCGATTGTCGAGAAGATCAGTCGAAACACATCGACAGGAACTGGCTTCATAAACCTTTGCAGTTTTCCAGGGCTCATCATGAGTGAGGATAAAGCTCTCCGGGTAGTTCTTTCCTTGTGGCTTTGATATCCATGTGACAAATTGAGTGGGTTGCTTTCAGCCCATCACTTGTACCGCTATAACCCATTGAGATTCACATAACAAGATTTATTGGATCGGGGCAGTATCGAACGGACGAATCAAGCAATTTGAAGTTGACATGGAGGGCGGTTACATGTAGTGATTAGGAAGTTTTAGTTGCGCATGAAATGCGCAAGATGTTGGTTCATGCTCGAAGATATGCTTAGCATTCATGTGGGACATAGGTTTTGTACGTTATATCAGACGTTAGTTGAATTTGTGGCGGCATTCGAGCCACCAATCTGCAGATATTCACATCGCTTGTTATTCCAGTTCTGTAAATAGAAGTCACTCAGCACTGCTGTGAGCAATGTTCTTGTTCTGTACAAGATTTTGGTATGAACAACGGAGTTGATCGACCAGCCTCTGTTGGAATCTCTCGCTTACTTGTTCCACGACTACTTACTCTCACTCCAGAGAATACCAGCGCCCAGGCTCAGCAGCCATCTTGAAAACATGACCTGCCCTTCGCCTAGAAGCCAAAGCCTTTTACGAAGACTGGTACTGCTGTCAAATGAATGAGCCGTCTGATGCTATGTATTAATTGCCCTGCTAATATAGAGGAAAGATAATACCACAGGTTGATGAGTTCAGCAACACTGCAGCAAGAAAACAGAAAGTTCTAGAATGCTGCTCCTGCCGTCATCCAAGAACTGGAAAGAAGGCTTTAGGACATTTAACAACAGTCTCCGAGACCAAATAAGCCCCCTTATAACTCGGAAACCAATTGTCAAGCTTCAGTTCTTCAACGGCGAAAACCGACAGGTTGCATAGCTGGACCAGCACACCTTCCTCTTTGACCATTTCAGCGGCAAGAAATTACAAATTCTTCGAGACACATTGGGCAAGGACATGCGGTACAGTGGCTTTTGTCAGAACTGACTTTCCATTCGGGTCAAGCCATGGTTCAACTCATCTGCCTCAATGAATGATCATAGCCTTCAGTAGATCGGGAACTACGTGCTGAAGTCTGGAGGCTTCAAGCAGATGCATTGGGTCTGGCTGTGGAGCCTCCGAGTTTCGGACTATTCTACTCAATCATCTGAGAATCAAGTACCGAGCGAAATCATGCGCGGGCCGTGATTATAACCTCGGGTTTTGAGATCTGGTCGGGATATTCCAGAGAGCTCTGAGTTCTCACAAGCCCTTGATGGTCTTCAATCGCGGAGACTTGTGAGATCGAGGCCTTTGTGTATTCAACGGCGTAGGGGCATCAAGACGGAACAAGGGGTCACATGAACAAGCGTGGATTGTATCGTAGAATTTAGATTCATCCCCCTGCGCTATCGCTGGCTAATTCTTTAGGATTCCAAACCTCTGATGTAATTTCACAACCGACGCTGATATCGCGGCTCTGGGAAAAAGGGGCATTCGTAGCTCCGGGACTCCTGGCGTAATGAATCGTTCTTATACATATCGGCCAAATGTCAGCGCGGCGTCCTCGTTTCGAGGACTCAATATGAAAACTATCTCTCCTGTCGTGCGGCTTGGATCTCGGGTGCGAATACATTTATACCGGGCCAAAAGGGAGAGAACCAAGTCGATTAAGTGCATCCTCAATAATGCAGACCGAGATCTGTAGAAGATCCCATCCGCCGCAAACTCGGCAGCTTGAAAGTGGCGTAATCTTGGGAACCGAATAGTCGGAGGAGAGAAACCGGGGACCAGAGCGTAACGCGTAGCAGTAAGTGCCTCCAGCACAACCGTTCTCCATTCAAGCGTTACGGTTCCAAGGTCGCTGCTTCAAGACACTTCATGTTCTGGTGTATTGGCGAGACTAGAATGAGAATGAATCAACTGGTAGCATGATCAAAGACATCTGCTTCAGCATTCTGACTCTCGTATTCAATCATCTAAACAGATCGCACACGCAGACAGTGGTCAATTTCTCTCTTTCCATCAAGAGCCGAGGTCATCGATGTGAGAGCTAAGCTCCCACCTCAGACGATTGAAACAAACCTTGAGATAGTAAGACCATTCTGAGCATTTCAACCGGTCCTTGATTGATTGGATACATCCAAAGAATTCTTCGCTGTGCCACACAAATACTACAGCATTCAGGACGCAGCGTCCAGCTGTGACATTCTATTGCGGGGACTGAATGCCGTAGGCAAACGTCATCAGCATGAAGATGTAAAGCTGGCACTTGGTTGCCATAGCTTGAAAACCGCAGAGTCGTCAATGAAAACGCCATCCAAGGTAAAGTTCTGGTGTCAGTAGCTTGCGAATATTCCCATCATCCATGCTTGCTTGGCACTGCTGCGGTCACATGATCGATGCCGCCAAACTCTATGCGGCGCAAAAGAGGCCACGCCACTGAGATCAAAATACTGAGTCATAAGTGAGCGAAGAATTCAACGCTTGCAGCTGGAAAAGTCTTTTGAAATTTCTTTCACTACCCAATTCACTATTGAAAGGCCTCGCCAAATTCTCGAACTTCATCAGGGAGGTGAGAAAAGGATGAATCGCTAATTGTATGGGCCAGGATGCATAAGCCAGTGGGAAGCTGAGTGAAAAGCTCCGTCTTTCCCATTGATATATTCCCCAGCCTGTAATACCCCCCCTTCCATTCGTTCCTCGTCGAGCGAGTTTGTGGTTGACAGCCTTCGCAGACCAGTTGCGTTCCCGCTCGCGATAGTCCACAAACTCGCAATCTCACGAACACCAGCGAAAAGGCATGCCACTGTGCAACAAGCACATATCTTGAGCAGGAAAGGCTAAATAAGGGCTTTGTTGGTGTCCCGGCTTCGAGATCTAGACCTTTTCCATGCTTTTCCTGGGGATAAGCTGACCTGCACCCTGCAGGATGGGCAAATTGGCAGAGAGCATGGATTTGTGCGTATTGATTGCATCCAATCATCGATCTTTCAGGTCCTCAAGACCAGGGCACCGCACGGGCTAGGGATTCGCACTGGGCAGCTGGGGTGTATTTGCCGAAGACTCTTTGGGCCTGGGCAGATGTACCTTATCCTCCTTGTCATCTTTCCTTCAACGCCATCGTACGTTCCCCGTCAGCGGTTGCCGTGCCTTGTCGGCATCAAACTGGAGACGGCTCGATGGGCTCGGGGCATCTCCAGTCAGGCGCTTGGTGCACGTGGGTTCGGCAACAAATGTGCCAGCGCAGCGCCCATATGTTTCATTCGGAGCAGAGAGAAGTGTCTTGTACAGAAAGGTAACCGTGATTTGTTGTTATACCAATGCCATAAATTGGGACAAATCAAGGCAAAAGGGGTGTTGCGGGGGCAGGAAAATCATCTGTGTGGGTGTCGAGGAATTTGTAGTTGGAACCGCCGTCCGTCGCTCAGCACGTTGGAGGGGATGTTTTTTGAAATGTGACTCTTGGAAGGAGGTGTTTTGCAGATGGACGACAATTTTCGTCTTGGTTCGGTGTAATATTGAATGCGGTGACGACATTTAGCTCGAGATTTATGCAGATCGGGTTGCAACATAGCTCGAAGGGTGCCATGCTGCTTCTAGAAAAGCTCCTCGGGCGGACAGTCAGCATTTTCCCGGGCAGGACCTGGGACACTGGATGATCCAATGCGTTGGGCAATGGAAGGGTGGGGCACCTGTTCTGCGGAGAGGACCCCTTGGCTTGGGAGTTGAAGTTTTGGCCCAATCCACTTGGCGGGGATCTAGACACACGGGTGCCTCCTTGGATGTCGAGCTCGCTCAATCCACAGCTCGAAATACGATGCTTCGTCGTCCATCTAGCCAACGAAACAGCAGTCAACATGGAAGATGGATTTCGTCGGGGAAGATGGCGAGTTGGGTTTCGTATTCGAGGGCGTCGAGGGCGTCGAGGGTGTGGGTGGATCGGCCGGCTTCCCGCCCAAACGCACGGGCCGGACACGGCACCGGAGGCTTCAGCCCGATTGGATGGGGTCTTTCGGGCGGTCGCGACGACTGCGCCGACTGCGCCGACGGACTTGATGGCTGGAAATGCATGTCGGGTGCTTTCGATCGTGGGCAAGCCTTTTGATTGATCCTGTCGAGAAATTCGGGCCAGTGTGGTGGAAAAGTTCTCAGATTTTGGTGTTGAAATCGGCAGTAGGACCCTGAACGATCGGCAGTTGGTCCCTGCCCGCCGAACGGGGGAGGAGATGTGGTGGCAGGCATACCAGTTGCCCGTGTTATTCTTTCACACTTGCACATTCCAGAGCAGGGTGGCCACAATCACAAGGGAAGGAGGTATCATTCACCACGAGGCAGGTTCGCACGTCCATGGACGTCTGAATAAGGTAGGTAGGTGCGCACAAGATCTGCGACTGCCCATATGGTCCTCCCGCATCTCATCCAAACCTTCGCCGGAAGGTACTTGGACGGGGCACTGCTGTGGTGAACCAAGCTCTTGCCATCACTGGGGACATCTGGTGCTGCAGCTAATGCGAAGGGCGTGCGAGTGCTTCGGTTGGAGCACCGTCCATCGTGCCGTCTAAGACAGGAATAGGGTCGGCGGCTCCTTTGAATGTGGGAAATTGAAGGCGGTTGTCTATTGGTGCAGTGCGGCGCACAGGTTGTCTGGCAGACAACCTTGGGCCCGCCAGCTCCTTCCTCCCGCAGCTGGAACCCCACGCGCCTGCCGCCACCCACCTGGGTAGGTATCAAGGTAAGGTAGGTAGGAAGAGCGAAAACGAGAGGTACCTACCTACCTTAGCGCGAAGTTGGGACTTTTCACGGCCGCCAAGATAGGATCGTTCGCGCCGGGCCACTGTTAGAGCGACGTCCCCTTACGAATTGACTGTGTTCGCACCCAGCTCTCTGGGAAGGTGCAGGATGCGGGAATCTGCATCGCAGTAGGTCGATGGAGTCGACTTCTTCCCTCCGCTAACATCCCCGCGACACCACCTTCCCGCATCTTTGACTTGCACTTTGCAACAAGTCCCCTCTCTTCTGGCGACGACGTCCACAGCCCTTCACACCGCAACAGTGCCTCATTCGGGACACCAGTCTCTTGAAATCTTCAGCGGAAACGTCGTCGTTCGAACTCCAGAAGTCGTTTCCTGCTCGCCTAATGCCAGAATGGCTCCTCCTAGCGACGACATGGTCCGATCAAATCTTCGTTCCTGATTGGCATCGCAAGCTAACGTCAGGCCGTTCCTCCAGATTTCGACACCTCTTGAGCAGCCTCCTTCCGCTGTCATGGCGCCTAGCCCGGCCCCATCCGAGAGCACAAGCAACCAAGGCCAACTGTCCGCATCCCCCGATGAATCATCCACGACCAGCTCCCATCCGGAGGTGGGCAGCGTTCGCGACGATCTCGACGACCAGCGAGATTGAGGGATCAAGGGCATCACCGGACACCGAGCCGACCCAGACGACGACACCGGAGTCCAGCTCAAGATCGACTGGGAGCCATCCGATGCTAAGACATGGGGCGAGACTTGGGAGCCGGAGGCAACAAAACAGCAAGACGCCCCAGACATGTGGACCGCCTACACAAAGAATCATGACTGCCGAGCTGCACTGGGCGACAACAGCAACAAGTAGTACCTGTTGAGGATTTCCAGCCATCATCTCAGCGGCAAAAAGGGACAAAAGGGCAATGTTCGCTTCACAGTCGAATGGGAGGGGTCCGTCGAGACGTCCTGCCTCAGCGAAGGTGCAGCCAGAACCCGCGATCCGGCTCTGGTCCAGGAATACTGGGCTGCACTTGAGGGTCGGGCAGCAGCACTCGGGAGCGTTTGATGCGGCGAGGCATTGGAGAAACAGGCATTCCGGGCTACTCATGAGGCCATCCAACAACTTGTGTATCTTCTCCTTGGTGTTTTGTGTGTGGGGACGAAGGCCGACTGCTGTTGCTGTGTCGCAGGCCAACAATCAGATTCGGCGAGGTTGACGTCAAGAACGTGTCAATTTCAAGTTGCAGTACCATCGGCATCAATAGGACGCCGCACTGAGATGATCATATTCAAATGTCCGATTCGTGACATTGAATGCATGCTGTTCGGTCTACCAGTGCCCAGTGGGGATGTCGAATTGTTCCCGTCCACTATTTCCTTTGCACTTTGGACGCTTTGTTATGTATTTCTTTGGTTCTGGTAGCTTTTCCTGGAACAATGTGCTATGCCCCGGTGCGCTTTGCTGCCGTTTGTGGGAATGCGTCACTGGACTTGCAGCCGCAGCAGTTATGAGATTGACATGCGTTTGTACTGGAAGCTGAAGACCTTCGTATGCTAGCGCGTGAAGCATCCCCGGCTTTGTCCTTGGGTCATGATCATCGGAAGTCATTCGCAGAGTAATTGAGTGTTTGCAGGATGTTGTCGATGTCGCTTCGCTCGCTGATCATCACATGGCTGATTCTCCGGCGGGGTAGGTTCCCCTCCTTGGGATGAACGTGTTTTGCTGGCTGCCATGTTTCCGTCTGAAGACTGTCTGCTTAATTGGTCGACTATCAGGACAGATCAGGGCACCGTCGCGGGCTGCAATCTGACAAGACCTTAGTAGAATCCTGATATACCGGGTAGTCTGTCTAGAATGTCGGCGAGGTTATGAGTTCGCCTTGCTCCGCCCGGGAACTGGTAGCCGGAGCTGGGGCCAGAACCGGAGCCACGACCAAAGGTCAATGATCTCGAGGCTTCAAGGGGAAGAAAGTGACTTTCCCAGCTTCACCGACAACAGACAGCCTCAACTTCAAGAAAATCTTCAGATCAACTTGGAAACCCAATCACTGCTTCCATTGGGACTTGATGACCCTTGTAATTTGGTAAGGGAGCTGGACCGCTCTTGGTTTGTTTCCAATAATGTTCTGGACACAATTCGTCAGCAGAAACAACAAATTATGCATCAAAGTGGGATTGTTTTACTCATTAGCAATGTGCGGTACTCAAGTCAATCCCGCACAGTGTAATCACAAGTCCGCATATCATCATGATTTCATAAGCATTCGACATCAAGTCCTGCCATGTTGCGCCCCAAGTTCTGGTTCTCAGCAACGCACCATAATGCCCCGCGATATAATGAGTTCAGCTCATCCATGGAATCAACGCACATCTCAGGCGCAGTGGTAATCTCTCTGGGACGGCTGGATCCTTTTTTTCTTCATCGCTTCAAGGCTCTTGTTCGCCATGTCCAACACGGCCCGGATGATCCGATCCACGTCGCCTCGTAGCAGCAGACGTTTCTGATGAGATCCAGGTAGGTTTATTCGCTAGCGGGCTGCTCTCTGCCCTTGGGGCTTGGATGCCGCTAGCAGTCTGTAGTCCTGCGATGGCCTGTACTTTATGATGTTCCTTTCAAGAAACCCTCTGGTCCATAGAGATTCATGTTTAACACCTATGTTACGCGAGGAGTTTCTTCTCGCAGATAGAGCAGTCTGACTTCATGTTTGTTCAGCGCGAGCCTGGCCACTTTGATCCTTCCAGAAACTAATCTAATCTTGACTGGCAAACTTTCTCATGCAGAATTCGGCTTTTTGAGGAGGCCTTTGGGCTCCTCTCTCAATGCTTCTTCATGCATGAATTGCACGAGAAATTGGGTACTGTCGGGATAGTGCATGACCATTTCCAGACACCGTCGGGATGATCGGACTAAGATACCAACGCGCTTCATATCCAAAACATCAACAACCCTCGCTATAACCTCCAAATTCCCTGCCAGATTGGCTCTACCACCAGAGTTCCTAGTTCAGTCCAATACCATGTCCACAGTTCTCTGCCAGAACATGGTGCGCTTGGAAGCTGATGAGTGCCAAGACAGCCGGATCTCCTCTATCGCCAACATCTACGCTGCCAAGGATCGCCACACCCAACCACAAGAGAACTTTTATCTCGTGAACAGCCCACCTTTCAACTCAATCTAAGGTCCGTTACGTGCACCATCTGACGTGAGTCAGTGAGTCAGTTCCTCTTCCGAGCGTCCTCGCTGGGCTGCTTACTTGTCTACCACGGGGTTCCCTCACAGCCCGTGGAGCTATGACCTGAAGGTTTGTCATGTTTGTGTCATTTCTTCGTTATCGGCTATCGTGGCTTCTTGGTGACGGCGTTTGAGAGTAAGAGATGGGCCCATTTGGTGGACTGTCAAATAGCAACATCAACGCGAATAGAAAGTGTCATCTTGGATACCAGCGTCAATGCCTAGGACGAGTTCCTGATCTTTACAGCTTCTTAGGTAGATCTCACACGTCACGTCTGTTTAGTTGATTGATTTAGCTATCACAAGCGCCACAGCCACCGGGATAACGCCCCGATTACTGAAGGGGCCAATGGTCACGACCCCATTCTCTCGCATTCACATTCTCTCCAATTCAGTTTTGGGATTGAGTAAAGCGTCACAATGAACTTCCACCTTAGAACAGCCCTACACTTGGAGATGAAGAGGAGGCGTGGAGAGGTACACGCGTGCGCAGCCAACGGAGTGGTCAATTAGAGGGCTCTGAGACAACATCAAGATCGACCTCATAATTTGTTCCAGCAAAGGCTTGGAGAAGGTTGTTGGTGCTAGAGGTTGATGGTGCTGAGTGAAAATCTATAGATTAATCCGACTGCATGCCTGTGCTGTTTAGCTTGCCACCTTCACTCAAATTTACGAGGCTTTAGTGGCATTAGGGAACAGGAACTGTGGGTGACGCGGCGAAATACAGTCCGTTGTATTGACAGCGTCCGCCCCCCCTTTTTGCCGAAATTACGTACGTATAATCCCTATATATATATAAAAATTTGCCTAATACTATATAGATACTTATAGTATAGTAATTAACCTATTTTAATAGCTTTAATTAATCTATTCCTATTAAATCTTATTATCTAAGGGTATTATAATACCTCTTAAATACTACTATATAGTTTAATAAATAAATAATAACCTATCTAAGTATTATTTATTACCTATTATTAATAGTATATAGAAATAATAATATATATAATAACTAATATAAGATATTACTAGAGATCCTCCTTAATACTTTACTTTACTATTAATTAGGATTATTATATTTACTAAGAGGGCTTATTAAGTTACTACTACTAAAGAAGCTACTAAGGAGGCTATTATTAAGGTTATTATTACTAAAGCTAAATCTAAAACTAATAATTTAGTAGCTTTTAAGTTTATATTATAAAGAAAGTATATATTTATAATACCTCTATTATTATAAAGAGCTCTAAAAGTATCCTCTTATTATAAAGTAATAATAATATAGAGGAAATAAAAAAAGGATCTACTATATATAATCTAGCTTTAAAATACTTTATTTTTATTAATATTATTATTTTAACTAAACTTAACTTTAGTTAACTTAACCCCTTATTAAACTACTTAATTTATAGATAATATATCTATAGCCCCTTATTATAGTATTAATAATATATTTATATTATTCTATAATATATTTAAAGAGGAGGATAATATAAATAATAAGGAACTAACTCTATTATAAATCTAAGTTACTTATAGCTTAATACTTAAAAGTAATAGTTTATTTATTCTTAATCTAACTATTAAGAGTATTATATATAATAGATTTAATATTACTAATATATTAGATATAAATAGTAGAAATTAGGAGGTAAATAGTAGTATTTAATTTAAAGTAGAAGTAATTTACTTATATATTCTAAAAAAGGCTAGTATTATTATTATTATTACTTAGAAGAAGTTTATTAATATATTTAAACTAATATTAATCTTTATTTAGGTCTATCTATCTACTAGAGGGGTTATTTAGCTAAATATTCTATAAGTTAATATTATTCCCTCTCTTAAATAAGTTAAAGAGAGAGGTAAAGTCTACTTTATTATTAAGTAGTAATATAGTACTATATTAATCTCTAGTAGTATAGTAATTAATATATAAATACCTTAAAAAGGTAACTAAGTAAGTATTTAGCTAATATATAAGAGGTAATTAATTATAAGCTTAATAATCCTATAAATATTAAGTATTAGAAGGAAGGTATATATAAATAACTTCTCTATATATATATTTATTTAGAATACTAGAAATATAAGAATAGTTTAAGTAATAAGAAGTTTAACTAATATTATATATTAAGTTAGAAGTATTATAAGATTAAATCTCACTATATAGAGAAGTAAATAAAAGCTTTTATAATTAGATAGATTAATATTACTAATATAAAACTACTTAAAGAACTACTTAGTAAGATTCTTTATAACTAATTTATAGAGGATTAGAAATACTAAGGTAAGAGAAGTAAGAATATTATTAAAGTTAATAATAATTAGGAGATAATAGTAATAATAGAAAAGAAAGCTAAAAATACTATATTTCTATTATTAAGATTAAGATTTAGCTTAACTAATACTAATAATAATACTATTATTAATATATATAGTAATATAGGGGTACTAGATTATTATCTTTAATATCCTAACCTATATATATAACTACTACTACTAATACTAATACTAGTAATATATTAACTATATATAAATATCTTATAATATTTATTACTAACTCTTTTATTATTAAACCTTCTAAGTACTTATTAACTAAGTATTATACTCTTAATTTATTTATCCTCACTAGTAATACTAAATTCACTCTAAAAAACTTTAAATTAAGTAACTAGCTTTATTAAGTAGTTTATATCTATCTATAATAAGTAATATAATATTAATAAAGAGTTTAGAAAGAAGCTATAGAAACTATAATTAATAGATAGTAACTTATAAGTAGTTTATAAATTACTAGATATTTAGTTTACTAAATAGAGTTTTACTTAAGATCTTATTAAAAATATTAAGAACTTAATTAAATCCTTTATAGATAATAGTACCTACTATAGAGAGTAATCTAATACTATTTCTAATATAATATCTTACTTTAAACTTTATTTAAACTATTAAGAGTTAGAGGGAGATATTTATATAAGAATATATACTAGATTACTAAGAGAGATAATAATAGTACTACTTAAAAACTCTATAATATTAGTTTTAAGTAAGTTAGAGTTATCTTAATATATTAATACCTTAATACTATATTAATCTATTAAGTAAGAGATCTATAGTATACTAATTAAAATTAGTCGATATAATAAGTATATATAAAGCTATTTACTATTAAATATAGCTAACTTTATAAGTATTTTAGAACTCTTTAGTTTTATTTTATTACTACTACTATTAGTATTATAGATACTACCTATATAGTTATAGATTAAATAAAATAAAATTAAGTAAAGTAGTAAAGATAATTAGATTAAAATCTTAAGTAATATATTATTAATAGAGATATATTACTTAGAAGAGGATAAAGAAGAAGAGTAATATAATAAGAGTAATATAAAGTTTAACTATATATATAATTTTCTTATATAATATATTTAACTATAGAAAAGTCTACTTATAGCTATAGATTTAATACTACTACTATATATATATAAAAGTTATAGAATTACTATAATTTTAGATCTATAAATAAGATAATCTATTTTAATACTTTTTAGTTTAATATAATAGAAGTCTCTAACTATAGTTAAAATCTCTAACTATAGTGATATATTATTATTATAAATTATTACTATAGGTATTAATAATATATTTTAGCTACTATATAGGTAAAATTAATATATATATATAGCTATTAATAAAAATAATAA